>NW_025317359.1:0-261434 GCF_018873765.1 Telopea speciosissima
TGTTGCTAGGGTCTCCAGGCTTAAATGAGGTAGTAAGATCCTGCCATGAAGAGGTTCTAAGTATCAAGTAACAATAGATACTTAATTAAAAGAATTAAGTACATGGCTACAGGAATAACTTATGGGGGAGAAAATAAATGGGTTGGCTCGAGGCATCTTAACGTCTAGGGGTTCAACTTGACTGGACAACCTATCGGATCCTGTTCTTGGCTGACCTAGGTTGTGGGTAGGGTGAGGTCTACGTTCCCTAATGTTGCGTGTGAAAACCTCCGGTGCTTGGTTCGCCCGCGGATGAGCCTGCAAAAACCAAGCAATGAGCACAAGAGGGCCGGTGTGGCTCCGGCCTAGGACTCTCCGATGCTCAAGTCAGGTCTCCAGTGCAACAGCGTAATTGCTAGTAAAAGTGAGATGAGGAATAGTGCTCCATACCTGGGTATTTATAGAGTGAGGAGGAGATGAGACGGTTGGAAGAGTCCTAGTATAGTAGGAGTCCTTCTTTCAGAAGGTTCTCCCGCGTAGAGAGGAGTGGAGAGTCATTTCCGGGGTCGGATTCTTATTAAGGTAAGAGTCCATGTAGAGTGCGATTCCGTGTTGTGCTGGGATCGTGGCTCGATCCTTATCCCGTGATTCTTGGGATGTGCTGACGTGGCCCAGAGATCCCCAGCGGGGTGCTATGGCAGCCTCAGTGGAGGAGGGCTCGGCCTCGGAGGTTGGCCCAAGGGGTCGGCCGAGGAGGTCGGCCCAAGGGGTCAGCAGGGGAGGTCGGCCTGAGAGGTGGTTCTCGGCCTCAAGCTCGGCTAGGAGTCTGGCTGACCTGTATGAGATCGGCCTCAACCACCGACCAGCTCGCTCGAGCCTGGCTTAGTCAGATGACTTATCAAAGATGGGGTCGGCCCATTCTCCTGCTCGGCTCAACTCGGTTCTCGGACTGAGGTCGGATCAGCCACGTGGCAACCTCCGATAGGTAGGGTATTTTATGCCTCATCATAGGCCCCCCCACTCATCAGGAGTCGGTTCGGCACTGATGAGTGAGGTTCCCAGGTCGGCTTGTCTGGAAGATTTTGCGTGGTCGAGCCAGGCTTATTTTTTGGCGCGGATTTGACGTTGCACGGTCTGACGGTCGGGTGTCCGTGCCACATCAGCAGAGTCATTATGGCAGGCTCGGGAATTCGAAACGTCCTTTGATCTGGGCCGTTGAATTATGCTGAGCTTTGATCGACTGTTGGATTAGTAAGACCCAAGGATTATAAATAGGCGACTCCTAACTATTCATTCCTCACTGTTCTAAGTTATTGACTTCTCGGCAAGCTTGGATTTCTTCAGCTCGGTAGCGCTCGATGTTTACTTGTTCACGATCAGCTCGGCCTTTGCTTCGTTCGCGCCCAGCTCTTCTTCAACCAGTAAGTCTTCTCCACCCAGTATGTCAGTTGGTAGTAGTCCCATGGGCGAGCTGTTCGCCAGGGCGGTAGAGGGCGCGAGTCCGAGCCGAGAGCTCCCCGCTCGTTCTCCCACCATAGACCTGTTGGGCTCGACCTCAGATGAGCCCGATGTAGTGGAGCTTCGTCAGGCTGAGGTGGCCAAGCCTCCATTACTCCTGGAGTTTGACCACGCGGCCTAATCCATTGCCGCAGACAGAGCCGAGAACTCCAGGTCGTCCTCATCCGATGAGGAATCAAGTGAGGGAGAGATTCGTCCGAGGTGGGGGTTGGCTCTGTCAGCTCGTCGGCTGATGCCCCTGAGCCCTAGGAAGGCAGTGTCGGCACCGTTTCAAGCACGATCACGGAGGCCGACCTCAACTATCTAAGGGCGACCTATGCCATCCCCGAGGACATTCAGCTCCGAGTTCCTAGCCCCGGGGAGATGGCCTGCTTCATCAGGCCCGGCGAGGTGGCTTCGTACAAGACGCCCTTCAAGTATGCGTTCAGGCTCCCCGTTCTCGGCCTGGTGGACCAGATCTTGGACCACTTCCACCTGTCTCCTGGTCAACTGGTGCCAAATTCTTGGCTGGCCGTGTACGGCTTCCATGCCTTATTTTAAGAGATGGGCCGAGGTGCGAGCGTGGCGCTTTTCTCTCGGCTCTTCTTCTTGAAGAAGTCCCCCGAGAAGGGGTGGTACTATTTCTGCCGCCGATCAGGGAAGAGTGCGGCACTGGGCGACCACAAATTTTTGGTCGGCACGCCGACCTTCAATAAGTATTGAAGCCTCATTTTTTCTTTGCTTCCATTCCCAACAGCCCTCTCCGAACCAAGTGGAAGGAGCTGAACTTGAACTATGTCAATAGGGTATTACCCCTGACCGAGAACGAGATGACCTCGTTGGACCTGATCCTCCAGCGTCCGCCCTTTGATGTCCTCCAGCTTCAGGATGAGGGGTTTCTTCAGAGGTGGCATGTGACCCCTGGTACGAGCCCGAGCTGAGACTGTCTATGTGGTCCGAGCTGACCCCCTTACTTAGTCTTCTTTTCTGTTTCTACTTATTTTTGACATTGTCGGTTTCTCTTGCAGTGGTTGGCCACATTCCTCCTATGGATATAGCTCGGCTAAGGGCCGAGACCCTTGCAGACCGGAGGAGGAAAAACTTGGACAAGAAGTCCCAGGGCGAATCTTCCAAGGCCCCCAAGGGAAAGGCCGTGATGCAGGGCCCTTCGGATGCTGTGGTCGGCCTTGAGGCTGAGAAGAATACGGGCCCAGCGGGGTCTCCGAGAAAGGGGAAAGGCCAAAAAGGCGAGAGGAGCCCGCCGAGAGACAACAAGCGTCAGAAGCTCTCGGTTAATCTGACGAGTGGTTGGCTTCGCCCGCCAACATCTCCCGATATGTCTTGGGGAGGGCCTCGGCCAGCAACGTTCCTGTGAGGCCGACCTGGCGCCTCTTCCCCGGGGACTCGGGGTTGACGTCGGCCGCATATGCCAAAGAATGGCTGGATACAGGTCGGCTTCCAACCGACAAGGAGAAGCTCGAGGCCCTGTCTGACCCGGAGCTCCTCTCCACTCTGTTCCAGGATTTCAACATGGTAAGTTTCCTGGTCGGCTCTTATGATTAGATATGATCTGTGTAGTCTGTCTTGATTTTTGTTCTCGTTCCTTTTTGTAGGGCTTCGCTAAGGCAGTGGAGACCATGCTCCGTTTTGAGCGGCTCCTGACCAAGAACCATTCCTTGGGCGTCCAGTGCAAGATGGCCTACCAGGATGCCCAGGATGCCGTTCAGAGGCATCGAGAGACCCAAGAGAAGCTCATTGCTACCAAGGCCGAGGTGGAGAGTTCTCCGGCCGAGGAGATCAGGCAGAGAGAAAAGGTCTGGGCTCTGTAGGCTCAGCTTGCCGAGGTGAAGGAAAAGGTCAAGGAAGACCTGGCTGCGGCTCGGAAAGAGGCAGTCAGCGACTATCTTCAATCGGAGGAGTACGCTGATGTCTGCCATGAGATTAGGAGGCCTCCATACGCCGAGGGTTTCAAGGCAGGCCGAGCTGAACTTTTGGCCTAGATCAAGGCAGCGTACCCGGATCTCAACCTCTCCTGTTTTGATGATGATGCGACTACCTTTGCCGGGGAGTTGGGAGATGAGGAGGGGACCGAAGTCACCCAGGCTCTGCCCCTTGAGGAACCTACTCTGGCTGACGTCGTCCCTCCAGAAGCTGGACCACAAGACCCTCCTGCCGAGCCTACCGCCGTGGACACTTCCGAGGTCGTCTCCAAGTCAAACCCCGAGGAGACCGAGATGTAAATTTTTTTTTTTTTTTTTTTTTTGTGGGGGCCGGACTGCCCTTTTGTAATCGTGTCTGTCTGTCGGCTTATAATGGATGAAAAAATTTAGTTTTGCCAGAATCTATCTAAGTGTTTTAGCTCGGCGCTCTCCACCTTCTTTTCTTTATGTACTCTGTTCTATTTGTGGCCGAATTGCCAAGTCATTTTGCTAGCCGAGCTTAGGAACTTGTCTCTTTTTTTCCCATCCCTCATGTGGTCGGTGGCTCGGCCATGCCATGCCCGAGGTCAATGTGATCCTTGCCTTAGTTGGTTAATTCGCCGTTCCCTTTGGTCCTATTGGACAGGCTATCATATAAACGGCTGCGTTATAAACGGATGCGTGGCCGAGCATCCTTCCTGGCCGAGCTTAATGCCTTAGCTTATTTTTGAACTTTGTTAGGCTCGGCCAAAAGGGGGATATTTGCTTTTGAGAAGTCGGCCAGGTATATGCGGACCGGTCTTACGACTTGGCTGTCGACCTATGAGGGTCGGTCTTTGAGGTCAGCCAGGTCTATGAGGACCGGTCTTATGACTTGGCTGCCGACCTCTGAGGGTCGGTCTTTGAGGTCGGCCAGGTCTATGAGGACCAGTCTTACGACTTGGCTGCCGACCTATGAGGGTCGGTCTTTGAGGTCGGCCAGGTCTATGAGGATCGGTCTTATGACTTGGCAGCCAACCTATGAGGGTCGGTCTTTGAGGTCGGCCATGTCTATGAGGATCGATCTTACGACTTTGATTTGGGAGCTTGCCAATGCGTTAAGTGGTGGAGAAAGACTTTATTGAATCAAATGTCGGAGCTAAAGCCGAATACAAGCGTTCTCAGTTATTGAAAAAATTTCTTCAAATTTTTCGAGTTCCAAGGTCTCGGTACCTTCTTGCCCCCCGGAGTCTGCAAGCGATATGTGCCTGGGCGAATTTGCTTGGAGACTATGTATGGGCCCTCCCAATTTGGTGCTAACTTTCCTTGCTGCCTCGGCTGGGATGCGCTAAGCTTTCTGAGAACAAGGTCCCCTTGACAGAAGTGCCGCTCCTTTACTCTTAAGTCATAGTACTTTGCCGTCCTCTATTGGTATGCCACGTTCCGGAGTAGGGCATTTTCTCAAACTTCATCGAGGAAGTCAAGGTTGGCTCTCAGTCCATCTTGATAGGTCTTCTCATCGAAGTTGAGCACTCGGTACGATGAGGCCATAATTTCAACCGGGGCGAGGGCTTCGGTCCCATAAGCGAGGCAAAAAGGACTCTCCCCGATTGGAGTTCTTACTGTCGTCCGATATGCCCATAGGACACTTGGGAGTTCTTCCACCCATCTCCCCTTGGCCTCATCTAGCCTTCTCTTAATGCCGGCGAGTAATGTTCGGTTGGATACTTTTACTTGTCCATTTGCTTGCAGATGAGCTACTGAGATGGGTCGAAAGTCAATGTAGAAGTGTTCGCAGAACTCTCGAAAGGCCGGGTTGTTGAATTGGGTGCCGTTATCAGTGATGAACACTTTTGGTAGTCCGAACCGATAGATGACCTTGTCTCGGAAGAATTTCTCCATGTTCTTCCCGGTGATGGTGGCTAGGGGCTCAGCCTCAACCCACTTGGTGAAGTAATCGATCGCGACTACCACATACTTTCTGTTCCCCGATGCCGGGGTGAAATCTCCGAGAATGTCCATTCCTCACATAGCGAATGGGATTGGACTCAGTATTGAAGTCAACTTTGTTGCTGGTCGGCTTGGGATTGGTGCGAACAGTTGACACTTCTCGCACGTCTTCACATACCTCATGGCCTCTTCTTGCATTCTTAGCCAATAGAATCCTTGCCGAAGTATCTTGTATGCAAGAGCTCGGCCATCCATGTGACTCCCGCATATTCCCTCATGCACCTCGGCCAATGCATACTTGGCCCCCTTTGGTCTAAGGCATCAGAGAAGAGGGGCCAAGATTGCTCTTTTGTAGAGCACTCCGTCGATCATGGCGTACTTGGCAGCTCGAATCTTGACCTTTCTTGCTTCGTCTCGGTTCTCCGGGAGCAGGTTATTCTCCAAGTAGTTGACAATGGGGTCCAACCAGGTCGGCCCGTCCTCTTCAATGTGCTTCACGCTTTCTTCTTGTAAGGAGGGCTTCTCCAAGGTTTCTATGTATACTGACCGGCTCAGATATTGGAGGTTAGCCTCGGCCAACTTGGATAGGGAGTCAGCCGTGGCATTTTCCTTTCTCGGTATTCAAGTCATCTCAAAGTGCTCGAGTTTGGAAATCAGATCTCGGGCTCAGCTCAGGTAAGCTATCATCCTTTCATCTTTTGCTTCATAGTCTCCATTGACCTGGTTGACCACGAGTTGGGAGTCTTCTCGCACCTTCAACCGCTTTATACCCATTGCTTTGCTGACTCGAAGTCCAGCTAGAAGGGCTTCATACTCAGCCTCATTGTTCGAGGCGGGAAACTTGAACCTCAGGGCATATTGGATCAGAAACCCTTCGGGGCTTACCAATATCAGGTTGGCCCCACTTCCTCCGGAGTTGCTTGAGCCGTCGACATTCATGGTCCATGTCGGGTCAGTCGTAGCCCCGACCTCTTCTACTGTCTTTTCGTCCCCGACCTCAAGGTCGGGTCCTGTGCATTCGGCGATGAAGTCGGCAAGGGCTTGTCCTTTTATCGCCGTCCTCGGACGATAGCTTATATCGTATTCACTTAGCTCAACCGCCCAGGTAATCAACCGTCCCGAAACATCGGGTTTGTGCAATATCTTCTTGAGTGGCTGGTCGGTCAGTACCGCGATCAGATGAGCTTGGAAGTACGGCCTTAGTTTCCTTACGGCCGTAACAAGAGCAAATGCTACTTTCTCAAACCCGGAGTACCTTGTCTCGGCATCGACAAGAACGTGGCTGATGTAGTATATGGTCTTTGAGTTTGACTCTCTTCCCTGATCAACACCGCGCTGACCGCTACAGGGGTAGCGGCTAAGTAGACTTGAAGCTCCTCTTTTGGTTTTGGTCGGCTGAGAAGAGGCGGGTTCTCCAAATATTTCTTCAGCTCTTCAAAAGCTTTCTGGCATTCGTTCGACCAAATGAAGTCCTTTGGGTTCCGGATATTCTTAAGGGCCTTAAAGAACGGTAGGCACTTGTCTCCCGATCTCGACATGAATCGTGCCAACGCTACCACACGCCCGTTTAGCCTCTATACTTATCGGATCATCCTTGGAGGACTCATCTCTTGGATGGCTCTGATTTTTGCTAGATTGGCTTCAATGCCTCTGACAGAGACCATGAAGCCGATGAACTTTGCCGAGGTCACGCCGAATGCACACTTGGCGGGATTCCGCTTCATTTGGTTTTTTCTTTATACACAGAAGGCTTCTTCCAGGTCGGCCAAGTGGTGTTCGGCCTTCAAACTTTTCACCAACATGTCATCCACGTAGACTTCCATGTTCCTTCCGATCTGCCCGTGGAATATATAGTTCACGAGGCGCTGGTATGTTGCTCCGGCGTTCTTCAATCCGAACGGCATGACCTTGTAGCGGAAATTTTCTTGGTCAGTTCGGAATGCCGTGTATGACTCGTCCTCCTCATGCATCATGATTTGGTTGTAGCCGGAGTACGTATCCATGAAACTCTGCATCTCGTGACCTGCCGTGGCGTCGATCAAGAGGTCGATCCGAGGTAGCGGGTACTCATCTTTTGGACAAGCCTTGTTGAGATCGGTGTAGTCAACACACATTCTCCACTTTCCGTTCGGTTTAGGGACCATGACAACGTTAGCCAACCAGGTCGGGAATTTTTCTTCTCGGATGAACCCTGATCGGCGAAGCTTTTCCACCTCTTCTTTGATCGCGGTTTGTCGATCAAGTGCGTAGTTCCTTCTCTTCTGTCGGATTGGTTTTCGACCTGGATCTATGTGGAGTCGGTGCTCGGCTATATGCCTGGGTATGCCCGACATGTCGGCGGTCGACCAGGCAAAGACATCGGCGTTCGCCTTCAAGAAAACTCTGAGCTGATTCCTTTGATTTTCATTTAATAATGATCCGAGCTGGACCACTTTTGTTGGGTCACCTTCGCTGAGACGAAATGGGGTCAGGTCTTCTACGGGTCGTCCTCTCCTCTCGATAAGCTCATCCCGCTGATCCTCGGGGAGATGCTCGACGCCCATTGCCATTCCTCGAACATTACCCTTGTTTTGCTTGACGAAAGTAGCATAGCACTCTCATGCCTTCTTCTGGTCACCTCGGACCTCACTGACACCGTTCTCGGTGGGGAACTTCATCTTCAAGTGTGTCGGGGAGATGATGGCTTGGAGGGCGGTCAATGAAGGATGGCCGAGTATGGCGTTGAAAGCCACTACCAACTGTACCACCATGAATTTGACTTGAATCGTCGCCTGGCATGGAGCTTGCCCCATCGTGACCAGCAGGTCGATTGAGCCTTTGATGGTCGCGGCAGCTCTCGAGAACCCATGGAGTGAGGTGCCTTCTGGCTTGAGTGCTTAATCGTCGAAGCCAAATTGTCGGTACGCCTCTAGTGACATAAGGTCCACGGATGCGCCGGTATCAACCAATACATGGTGGATTGGTCTATTCGCAATTTCTACCTGCACCACTAATGCATCATCATGAGGTAAACTTATACCTTCGAGGTCGGCTTTGGTGAAGGAGATCGTCGCCGTTGGCTTGAGTTTTTTGGCGGGCATCTCTGCCACTCCGATGAACCGCGCGTTTGCCTTAGCCTTTCGAGTAGTCTCTGGCCTGGGCCCTCTGAGGATAGTGTATATGGGAGCTCCCTTGTCACTGCTCAGCCCGGATCCGTCCTCTTTCTTCTCGGCTCGGACTTTATCATCGTCTCGTTCAACTCGCCTATTTTTGGCCCTAGGCTCGGCTCTTCTTTGATCTCGGTCTTCAGGCCGCCGACCTCCACGATCTTCTCGGCCTCCTTTGACATATCGCTTCAAGTGGCCCACTTTTATCAGCTCTTCGATTTCTCTTTTCAGCTGATAGCAATCCTCGGTGTTGTGATCGGTGTCCTTGTGGAACTGACAGTATTTGTTGGGATTCTGAGATGACCCCGCTTGCATTGGTAGGGGTCGACGGATGTACCCTCCGTCTTGTATTTGCATCAAGATCTCCTTGCGCGAGGTATTCAGTGGAGTGTAGTCGGGGCTCCGGGCTCGATCCGACCTGTAAGCTCGGTGATCCATCCTGGGCCTTTTATCTTCCCTACGGTCATCCGTTGTCGGCCTTTTCTTGTCGGGTCGGCCTTCATTTCCATTCCGGGCTTGGAGGACCTCGGCCATATTTACGAACTCGTTGCACCTCTCTAAGAGCTCGGCCAGGTTTTTTGTCGACTTCCTGGCCAGGTCCTTGATGAGGTCCATGTCGGAGAGCCCGTTGCTCATAGCCGTATGGGCCGTGGCCTCATCCAAATCCTTGATGTCTAAGGATTCTTTGTTGAAGCGGGAGATGAATGTTCGGATTGACTCGTCGGGCCTTTGCTTCACGCTGAGTAGGTTGACCGTTGTCTTCTTGTGTTTCATACTACTCTGGAAGCGCGTGACGAAGGCTCGGCAGAGTTGAGTGAAGCTTTTTATGGAGTTTGGCGGCAACTAGGAGAACCATGAGGTTGCCGCGCCCTTGAGGGATGCAGGGAAGGCTCGACAAGAAACGATCTCGGTACCTCCGTGCATGGTCATCATCGCATTAAAGTAGTTGATGTGATCCATCGGGTCGGCCATCCCGTCGTATCGGTCGAATGGGGGAGGTTTGAACCCGTTTGGTGGCGGCGCGATCATGATCTCGGGAGGATATGGGTGTCGCCCGACCAACGAATAGGCGTCCGGGGTCGCTTGTTTCTTCAACCCCTCCACTTGCTCCTCCAAGTCTCGTAGCCGCCTCTCCAGCTCAGTTTCGGGTGCTCGGCCGACTGGCTCCTCGGCCCGTGGTTGGTACGGTCAGCCATCCCATTGTGGTCGGCCATTCTGGTCTGCTCGGTCTTCGCCGTCATTTCTTGTTCTTCTTTCCTCCTGGAAGTTGGACCCACGGGGGCTCCCCTGCTGTTCTTCTCGGGCGGGCGAGCCTTGACGCCGGGGGTTATGACGAGATCCTTCTCCTCGTCTCGCGGCACGTCGTTCCTTCGGTTCTTTCCCTTGTTCTCGGACTTTTCTCCGCTATTCGTCCTCTCTGAGCCACCCAGAAAATACCGACCTCCTTGCTACCGAGCCGGCTGGTTCAATTTCTTGCCCTGTTCGTGGACTTGGGCGATGTTCTGGCTCATCCTGCCGAGCGGCTCCGCTAGGGCGTGGAGGTGGGGTCTTCTGACGAGACGGGTGTGAGGATGCGGCTCGGCTTGGCTCGGTCCTATGCCAGCTACCATTTTGCTGTAAGTTCCTCTCTGCACGGACCGGAGCTGGAGGGGGCACGGCCAGCGGTTGGCCCATCAGCCCACCTCCGGCCATCTAGTTCATGAAGGTGCGCAGCATCTCGTTGGTGTGGAGCATCTGCAACTGCAAGTCCATAACCTGTCGATTATTTGCCGGGGCTTCGGGGTCTAAACTCTCCGGCAAGGGTGGCGGCGCTGGTAGGCCCATCCCATCCAAACTTGCCTCGGCCTGTATCCGGCCAGCCGCGGCCGTGGTTAGCGCCGCTCCCCCATTCCCGCCATCCGGTGGGGGAATGGTGCCCGTGATGGGCTGCGTACCCCCTGCCCGAGGGGGTCTTCTGTTTATCCCCTGCCAAGAGGCTTCGGGGGGCGGGGATCACCTCGTCTGCCCAACGGGCTACGGCTCGTCCGTTCGGGAAGTCGAGCCATGCTGCCCTGACCTCGTGTGCACCATTATTACTGCTCTTGGAATTGGTAGGAACGATGATGCTTGCCGATGTCGTTCCCACAGACGGCGCCAAATCTGTTGCATGTGAAAACCTCCGGTGCTTGGTTCGCGCGCGGATGAGCCTACAAAAACCAAGCAATGAGCACAAGAGGGCCGGTGTGGCTCCGGCCTAGGACTCTCCGATGCTCAAGTCAGGTCTCCAGTGCAACAACGTAATTGCTAGTAAAAGTGAGATGAGGAATAGTGCTCCATGCCTGGGTATTTATAGAGTGAGGAGGAGATGAGACGGTTGGAAGAGTCCTAGTATGGTATTAGTCCTTCTTTCGGAAGGTTCTCCCGCGTAGAGCGGAGTGGAGAGTCATTTCCGGGGTCGGACTCTTATTAAGGTAAGAGCCCATGTAGAGTGCGATTCCGTGTTGTGCTGGGATCGTGGCTCGATCCTTATCCCGTGATTCTCGGGATGTGCTGACGTGGCCCAGAGATCCCGGCGGGGTGCTATGGCAGCCTCAGTGGGGGAGGGCTCAGCCTCGGAGGTCAGCCCAAGGGGTCGGCCGAGGAGGTCGGCCCAAGGGGTCAGCAAGGGAGGTCGGCCCGAGAGGTGGTTCTCGGCCTCAAGCTCGGCTAGGAGTCTGGCTGACCTATATGAGCTCGGCCTCAACCACCGGCCAGCATCACTCCAACTTGGTTCATGCACGCATAGTACTTAGCACATAATATTAAATATTTATGTACTCTCTACTTACATATAGGTAAAGGCATAATTATTTATTATCATTTATCTCAAACAAGGAAAGAAATTTCCTAAATCTCAATGTTTCCCATTTTTTTATGACAGCCCACAACATAACCTTACCCAGTCATGGGTGTATTATTAATTAAATTATTTTTTATTTAAATTTATTATTATTATTTTATTATTTTCTTTACTTCCATATATTTGTAAAATTTATATTTTTGTGTTTATTAAGTCATTTCTAAGCAAAACTCACCAATTCATGAACTTCTATGCAAAACAACAAAATTCTATTCACTGGGCGATGTCTCTGGGCGTTAGTTGCATCGCCCAGAGAATCGGGGCCCAGCTATAACAATCCAAGAGGGTCCCATTTCATTTCATTTGCTCTCTAAAGCTTCCTAAACACCTAGGGCAGAGCTTTGGTGCCGAGTGTGACCTCTTTCACACCATTTCCACCCATTTTCACAGGTCCCCCGCGATCCTACGCGATCTTGGGTAAGAATCTTTAATCTTTTTCACTTATTTAGGTCATTTCCCACGTCTTTCCTATTTTGGCTAGGGTTTTACCAATTTCTTTTGCCTTAAATTTTTGTATTCTTTCTTTTTTTGCAGTCCCATGTCATCTAGTCATAGAACGACGAGGAAATCCGTAGCACGCAAGAGGCTACGGTCCGAGAGCGAGCATTCCTCATCTTCCTCTGTGCCACACACCTCATCGAGAGAGGATTCTTCATTAGAGGAGCCAGATTTTGATCGGTTCCTATTTTCTAGGTATGAGCATTCGAGGGATTAGGACAAATTTAGGTCCCTTAAGATTGTGAATGGGAGAATGGTACAGGTGGATGACTTCCACCAGTACAACTTATTTACTAGGTTCAACATCCTAGGTTGGGCTTCTATGCTATCACCTACCGAGCCATGTTACCCTAACTTGGTTCATTATTTTAACTGCAACCTAGTGCCATCTGGGGCACAGGAGTTTAGGTTAGAGAGCAGGGTTAAGGGAGTGGACATCAGACTTACCACTGCCACCTTAGCAGGGACCCTTGGGTTGCCTAACACAGGCAAGAGGTGCTATTATAAGCCTAGGATTGACATTTCGGACATGTTTTCCTTGGAGACCAGGAGGAGGGTCTTCAAGGCATTGACCGGTTCAGAGGGGACTCCTAAATCTGAGGCTACCTATAAGCCCAGTGCCCGTGTAATTAGTAGATGCATTTCGTATAACATTTACCCGAAGGGCGGGAACAGAGGTAGTATTTCTATGTTGAGAGCCTATATCACTTATTTCCTGTTGGGTGCGAGCAAGGGGGGGTCCAGTTATAAACCTCCCATATCTACTACTTCAGGCCATGCTGTATCCCGCCCAAAACCCTTCTGATGGAAACCTTCCATATGGGAAGTTCCTCACTTTGGTCTTCAGACATTTTGAGGTTCCCTTGGGCGGCGAGTATATGGAGAGGGACAGGTCTAGACCCATCAACAAGACCTCGATCTTGAAGATGAAGGTACCAGGGGAGCCAAGGAGTGATCCAGATGAGGGTCTTCCGATGGAGCAGGGCGAGGAGCAAGGAGATGTGCAGGGAGAGGAGCACGGAGAGGAGGGTGACTTCGAGGGGGTTGGAACACAATTTTTTGATTTCTCCCTATATGAGGCAATCGATGCCACTAGCTCATAGGTGCCAGAGTCCTTTGGGTGGTCTCAGATGATGTCGCAGTTTCAGGGCCTCAGCACCCAGCTCCTCGAGTTGTCTACGAGGATGGATAGGGGCTTCTCGTCCCTGGAGAGTAGAGTGGGGTCTGTAGAGCGACGCCAAGACTTTTGGGACACATTCTATCACGTTGACTCATGCCAATCTCAGCCTCCACCAGGTGACTTACCTCCGACAGAGTAGCATTTCAGCCCGCTTCTACACATTTAGCCTGACTCGACCTGATGTAGTTTTGACTTCTGTCTCTTTTTCTTTCATCATGGTTTATGTAGTTTTTTTTTTTGTCAGTGATGTATGATGAGCACATTTATGTGTGAAATCTTAGGGCATAAAGCATACATTTTATCACATTGGACAGAGTTACTTTGGTGCTTTCTTGTGCTTTTCAGGTTTTGGGCTATTTTGGATTATTTTGGACTATCCGGAGCTGCATGTCCCAATTTACACGTAAGGCTGCCCAATGTTTTTGCATGGCTATATTCAGAGCAAAATTTTGAGCAAGATGGATGTGATCGAATTCAGTAACGCATCCATTTAAGCCTCCATGCAGTTGATTATTCTTTTCAGGCCAGGAAAGGATAATGGGTCAGAAATGAGCTGTAATGCAAGCCCATATTCATTTTGCCGCTGCCCAAGGACATTTTTGATATTAAAGAAGGTACTTCTAAGCAATGGTGGAGATCTACTGCAAGTATAGGATTGTTTTGGCAATTTTTCATTCTTGAAGAGAGAGAAGGACTGCTACCCACATGGGGGGACCCACACTACGACAGGGTTCCACGATTTTTGAAGGCCTATAGCTGTACACGATTTTTAGAGGGTGCACACACACCCTCCATGATTTTTCTAGAGGACTTAATGGGTATTTGCATTAATTGTTTTGAGTGGAATCCTAGTCATCACCCTTATTCTCTCTCTCCTCCAACTTTTCAAGGGCACTTTTTAAATTTTACTGGGATAGATTTCTTTTGAAAAATATTCTCTCATCCATGGAAGGTTGAAAAGTCAAAGATGCCTTGATCTCATTGCTTGAAGAAGATATCTACAAAGAAAAGGAAGCACAAGTTAGAACTAGAAAGTTACTTTTGTATAAATAGAAGGTTTATGTAGCTAGGATTCTCTTCTCTCCCGCTTTCTATTTTTTCTCTTTTTTCTTGGGATTCAATGCATTGTAAAGGAGGAAGGAGAAGGGAATATTTCCTTATTTTGGATTTTCTTCTCCCATTCTCTCTCCTCTCCATGATTTTTAGAAGGAGAGAGGCCTCAAAACCATGGTGTTACACCCGTAAACAAGTCATAACTAACTTAAACCTTTGTGTAGGGGCGGAACTCTATTATGTTGGTGGCCTTTGGAACATTACCGTGAAGCTGACCTTTAAGATCTTCGACATGTCAAGTGGCGAGCCAGTCAATGAGAGGTTTCTCGATAGGGATCGAGGAAGGTTCGTTGATGACTCTGCATACGTCAACCTTCCCCCGGGTGGGGAGGGACGTACATTGCATGGAGGTCCTTATTTCCCCTACGCGTGGTACTCTGTGAGTGGATTGAACACTTGAACTATTTTATGGAGTGTTTTTCATTTGGCATCCAGTTAGTTATGCATGTTGAATTAATTAGGCATCATGAGCATGACCATCTCTCTTATGTTATACATAATGAATAGGGGCGGGTTTATTCATGTATGAATAGTGATGGACTTTATAAATGGATCATGCTATTATGGGGGGGTGTAGAAAATAAGATGCTTTGTTTATAATTCTTTATTATGATGGATTGTGGAATTGATTCGGGTGTAATAGGTCGACCATTATCTCGGTAACACACCCGTCATATTGTTACTTTGGTGTGGGTGTAAGTCGGAAAATTAGAAGGTAGTGACCTCTGAATTAGGCACTATGGACTCAACCTCCGGATTACACTTGCAATGTATAGAATTGTAATCATTATCATTGCATTCTATAGTTGTCAGTTGGCTAGGAGGGGATGAACCCAGTACCACGACCCTTTCGACAGGGGTGTAGGTGTCGGGCAAACCCATGGGTCCTAACTGTATTTCAGGGTAGCCCACCGTGAAGTCATCGCCATACTTTGGTGACGCCAGGACGAGGTTTGTATTGGGGGCTCGCGGATAATGTCGGTGAGCGAGTCTGATCTCACGGGTTTCCTAGGTAACATGGGGTTGACATTTTCGGAATACCATCCATTATGACACCGTTATTTGTCATCCGTTTATGGCACCGTTATTGTCATCCATTTATGGCACCGTTATTGTCATCCATTTATGGCACCGTTATTTGCCATCCGTTTATGATACCGTTGGCTGATGATGCTCCCTGTGTTACTGTAGTACTTGACCTGACTTAGAGTCTCATTGTTAGGGGGGTATTGATTAAGGACATTCATGCACCAAGTGTGGTGAGAGTATTTTAGCATGCATTGATGATGTATCTATTTTATGTACTGTGATTGGTTTGATTGCTCGTTGGGCTTTGTAAGCTCATCCCTCGGGAACCTTTTTTTTGAGATTTGGATACAAGGGTTACTGATACTGTTGGAGGTGATTCGACGGCGCCCTCGGGCGAGGACTACGTGGCTTGGGGCGCTCAGTCTGATGTAAAACCGACGTTGGATTATCTTTGTGATGATTGCACTCAAGAGGGTTTCTAGTTTGGGCTTGGGTACCGAACTTGGTTCGATTATTTGGTACTTAGGAACCCGTGGATATTATAATAATAATTTGCACCTTTTACCATCTCCTGCCCTTCGGTTTTAGTATTACTTATCTCTTTATCATACCTTGTTGTTGTATGACTGAATTCTTTATATTATTTATATGGTATCACTTTGACTTCCTTAATTATGATGATCTTTATAAGAAAATCCTTCCATGAACTTAGAGAAGGACTCATGTGGTTTCTCCCTGAACTGGAGGATGTCACTCTTAAGCTTATTGATCTTGTGAAGAGGGAAGAATTTTCTCAAGAAGACAATGGTGAACTCATCCCATGTAATAATGGAGTTTGTTGGCAGTCCATAGAGCCACTTCTTGGCTTGGTCCTTCAGGAAAAAGTTTATAAACCTCAGCCTAACTGCATCATCAGTTAAATTTTGAACCTTGATTAGAACACAAACCTCCTCAAATTCTCTAAGGAAAAGATAGGCATCCTCATTAGCCATCCCAGGGAAGTGGGGTAGCATACTAATGAAGTGGCTCTTGAGTTCATCGCATCCTTTAAGAATGCCCTCCTCCACCACCTTTGACCCCACCTTTGACCATGGGAGACCAACAACCCAAGACTCCTTAAGGATAGGTTCTACCTTGCTAGGGCTGCATAGCCCTCTTGCATCAATCTGCCAGTTGCATGGAGGTCCTTATTTCCCCTACGCGTGGTACTCTGTGAGTGGATTGAACACTTGAACTATTTTATGGAGTGTTTTTCATTTGGCATCCAGTTAGTTATGCATGTTGAGTTAATTAGGCATCATGAGCATGACTATCTCTCCTATGTTATGCGTAATGAATGGGGGCGGGTTTATTCATGTATGAATAGTGATGGACTTTACAAATGGATCATGCTATTATGGGGGGGTGTAGAATATAAAGTGCTTTGTTTATAATTCTTTATTATGATGGATTGTGGAATTGATTCGGGTGTAACCGGCCAACCATTATCTCGATAACACACCCGTCATATTGTTACTTTGGTGTGGGTGTAAGTCGAAAAATGAGAAGGTAGTGACCTCCGAATTAGGTACTACGGACTCAACCTCCGGATTACACTCGCAATGTGTAGAATTGTAATCATTATCATTACATTCTATAGTTGTCAGTTGGCTAGGAGGGGATGAACCCAGTACTACGACCCTTCCGACAGGGGTGTAAGTGTCGGAGAAATCCATGGGTCCAGACCGTATTTTGGGGTAGCCCACCATGAAGTCATTGTCGTACTTCGGTGACCCCAGGATGGGGTTTGTAGTAAGGGCTCGCGGACAATCTCGGTGAGCGAGTCCGGTCTCACGGGTTTCCTAGGTAATATGGGGTTGACATTGTCGGAATACCATCCATTATGACACCGTTATTTGTTATCCATTTATGACACCATTATTTGTCATCCGTTTATGGCACCGTTATTTGTCATCCATTTATGGCACCATTATTGTCATCCATTTATGGCACCGTTATTTGTCATCCGTTTATGGTACCGTTGGCCGATGATGCTCCCTGTGTTACTGTAGTACTTGACCTGACTTAGAGTCTCATTATTAGGGGAAATGGTATCGATTAAGGACATTCATGCATCAAGTGTGGTGAGCGTATTTTAGCATGCATTGATGATGTATCTATTTTATGTACTGTGATTGGTTTGATCGCTCACTGGGGTTTGTAAGGTCATCCCTCGGGAACCTTTTTTTTTAGATTTGGATAATAGGGATTGCTGATACTATTGGAGGTGATTCAAAGGTGCCCTCAGGCGAGGACTACGTGGCTTGGGGGGCTCAGCCGGATGTAGAACCGACGTCGAATTATCTTTGTGATGATTGCACTCAGGAGGGTTTCTAGTTTGGGCTTGGGTATCGAACTTTGTTCGATTATTTGGTACTTAGGAACCCGTGGATGATTGTAACAATAATTTGCACCTTTTACCATCTCCTGCCCTTCGGTTTTAGTATTACTTATCTCTTTATCATACCTTGTTGTTGAATGACTGGATTCTTTATATTACTTATATGGTATCACTTAGACTTCCTTAATTATGATGATCTTTATATGAAAATCCTTTCGCCAATCTATGTTCTCTTCTTATTTCCTAAATAAGAGGCCAGGTTAATGTACATGTCATAGCAAAGGATGTTGATCCTGCCGAATAGCTTGGGATGTGGGGGCTTTCCCATCATATTTCCCATGGTCATGAAATCAGGGTGTGACAACTTGGTATCAAAGAACTCCTTGCCCTGTCATGTATATGACCAGTTCTATCCTATCTTGATCCATTCTGTGTTAGGTATTGAATAATAAAAACATTAGCAAGTACATTTAAGAAGACTAAGATAGAGACAAGTTGTTGCTTGAAAATTCAAAATTTCACTAAGCGAAACCTTACTACAAGTAGATAGGCCGTACAAGGCCGACATAGCTGAAAAGATGGTCACAATAAGAAAAGAAGAAAAGTACAAGTCCCTATTCACTCCCTTTACTTCCTAAGAACAATAGGTACTAGAACTGGAAATTAATTGAAAAGCATAGGTACTAAGTAAATCCTAAGACTGATCTGCTACCTTTCCCTTTCCCTTGTCCTGTGCTGAAGCCGACCCCATCTTCCTTGAAGCAGCTCTCTCCGTCATCAAGTGAGACTCGATGTCCACCAATCTCTAATCAGTATCATCAAAGCCTGCATTCACTAGGGCTACCACATCATTATACTGGGCCTCAGACTTTTTCTCGATGGCTGAAAGCCTCTCTTGCAATGCCTGCTCTATGGAGGCCAACCTCATCACTAGGTACCCCCAGCCCGAAGTGTTCGCCATATCTCGCTCCTCCCCTGGTGGGGGTGGTCCCTCAGAAACATGGGAACTAGAAGCCCCAGCACCTTGGCCTGTAGTGGCACCACCTCTCCGCCCACGACCTCGTACTGCAGCACGTGTCGAGGCTCGAGTAACTCTGGCCTTGCTAACAACTGGACGGGCCGCTGCACCACCACCACCGTCTCCATCAGAACTGTCCGAACTATCATCATCATCACTACCCCCTGGTGGCCTCTCAGGAGACAACTCTAGGCTCCCATCCCGGATCGTCATCTTCATCTTTGATAGAGTAGTCCTGTTGACGAGGGTGACACCCTTGCCTAGCCAATCATTGTTTAAGGGAACATTGAATCAACGGAGTAAGCGGGTGATCAACTTAGCATAGGGCAAGTTACCGTTGAGGGGGTACTCGCCATGATGTCCCATAGTCTGGATGATCACATTAGGGAGGCACAACGGTATCCCCCTATATAGATAGTAAGCGCAGTAGCACTGCATATTGGATACCTGCCAAGGGATGAGAAGTTTGATGCGTAAATAAATAAATAAATATATATATAAGGATAATAACATATACATAATTAAACAATGAAATAAGACTAAGATAGGTTAACAAGTACTATCAAGGGAAAACTTGTACCTAGTCCTTATGACCGCCTGAAGGGAGGAAGACAAGTTGCACCAGGAGAGCGAGGATGCGAATGGAAGGGTAATAATCCTTGATGAGGAGCCGACCTGTGATTGCCTAGGGACGTAGGGCCTTAACCATGTTGGTGTACTCGTCCTCAGTAAGAAAGGAGGTGTAGTCACCCCCCGGGGGTCTGTACCTTCGGGAACCAGCCATGGACACACCCAACAACTCACCCAATTCGGCGGTCGTGATAGAGATATCTACCCCGGTGACTCGAGTGGTGAGTCGGTGCCCCACAGCGCCAATATCCTCCAACTCCAGGTTAGCGTAAAAGTACCGAACAAGCAAAGGGTAGTAATCATTCTCCGGGTCGAGAATGTTGGACCACCCTAGTTAACCAAACCTCTCCGCTACACGGAAGGAACGAAGGTTTTCGATCATGACCCGCCTCTCTGGGAGAACGGAGGCATGTTGTAGGTCACCCCATAACTCCGCATAGGCAGGATCACGGAACAAGTGTCCATTGAATGCCATAGAATACCTACACAAGAAAGGAAAACGCAGCCAAGAATACCTCGGTTAGAGCAAATAATGGGATAATAACCATGACATCTATTCTGGAGCACGAGAAGAAATAAATCCATGAAAGCATACAAAGAAATGCATGTGATGGTGTAGGCTTGAAACGTCGATTCAAAACAACCACGGTGCCATGGATTTTACCCTAACTTATGACATGGGAATCAATTTTGGGGTAAATCCATCAAAAACCCCAAAATAGGGCTACAAAGACATGTCGAAACATGGAATCGACACTCATTATGACTTCCTAAACCAAGCATCAAGGCATTGGAAGGTTGCTAATATGGGGGCATAGTCAATTAAGTAGAGGAGAACAAGGAATCCCATAGGAAACCCTAAACCCAAACATAGATAGATTGGAGAAGAAGAGAGGAGGGTTTGGGATCGAGAAAACTCACCTCGTGTGGCGTGGAGGCAATGAAGCCATGGCGTTTAGGACCTTAAGGATGGAGATTGAAGGGGGAATAGGCCTCTCTTGGTCGCCCCTAACTTGCCTTGGCCGAAGAAGGGAATAGAAAGTGGGAGATGAAGAATCGTAATCTAGTTTTAAAAACCTGTTTCCGCCTTGGCGGATGATCCATCGTCCTCCACCACTATTTGCACAATCCTCCAACCATCGTCCGCCTGAGAAGATTTAGGCCAATTACTGTCTACAAGAGCCACCAGATTTGGCGGACGATGCATGATCCGCTCTACCCATCGTCCTCCTGGAAAAAAATTGGGCCAGTTATTGTTTGCTTGAGCCGCCACAACCGACGGACGATGCATGATCCACCAGAACACATCGTCTGCCAGGTACAATCTGGGTAGATTTTTTCGAATTTGGTCGCCTCATTGGGCGCACATGCTCGGCATACGAATAGACACCTTAAGTATGATTTCATGAATATAGTATATGGAATTTTTGCATTTATGATTGCTTGATATGTCTAAATGCGTGACTAACAATTGTGGTTTCTTTGTTTTCTTTTCCTTTAGTTTAGGAGCATAGTTATGGCGCGTGGGCAATGTGGACGTGGTCCTAGGGTACCTACACCTGGTCGCGGCTATGACCGGCACTTCCAGCGACCCACCCACTAGGGCCCCTAGGTACGCTACGGCTCATGACGTGAGCTAAATGGTTGGGGATATGATGAGGGAGTTCCGGGACCAACAAGCGGACCACTTAGAAGAAATGAACCGCACCTTCCAATAGCAACAAAGGAAGTTTACGAACTACTTGATGGGCCGGTATGGGGCTGACGAGAGGGCTCGGGCAGCAGCCTATGTTCCACCCTCTCCACCTCCTACACCAGGGGTGGCGGCTCAACCGGCTCTAGTGTAAGCGGACTTCATCAAGGTCACGGGGAGATTCCACAAGATAAGGCCTATGGAGTTTAATGGCCTTAATAAGGAACCACTACACCCAGCGGTCTGGATTCGGGAAATGGAGAAGACCTTCACCATGGTTGGATGCACGGAGGAGTGTAAGATCCGGTGTGCCGCCTATATGTTGAAAGGCGAGGCGGACGACTGGTGGAGGTCTACGGAGCCTAACTTGCTAGTGGCTCACCTTAACCTCACGTGGGAACAGTTCAAGGATGCATTCTTTGTGAATTGCTTTTCGGAGAGCTTTCGAGAGAGAAAGGCAATGGAGTTTACCAAAGTTTCACAAGGAGCCAAGTCGGTTCTCGAATACCAACAGAAATTTGAGGAGCTATTTCACTTTGCACCCCCTCACCTGAAGATAGATGTTGAGAAGGGAAAGAGGTTTGAGAAGGGCCTGAGGCGGAGGATTAGCTCGATTTTGTCATCTCATGGGCCCCAGAACTATGCCAAGATGGTTCAGGTAGCCAAGACTATTGAAGACAAGCAAAGGGGTTCATACTATGCTCAGTCTGGATAGACCAAGAGAGTGGCCACAACATCATTTGGCCGCGAACCAAGCAAGTTTCCTCGGTCACAGTATGCGGGTTATAACCCCACTCCCTTCAGGCGTACGGAAGCAACACAGCCCGCACAACTTGCTCAATCGGTAGCTTCATCCTTACCTACTAGTGGTCCGGTGTGGTGCTACAACTGTAACAAGCATGGACACATCTCCAGGGTTTGTCCTCAACCCAGGCCTTGGGCACCACGACCTGGAGCATAGCTAGCTACTTCATGGGTGTGTCTTTCCCAGTCGCCCAACAAAGCTCCCATGCCAAATCTGGGGAGTAGAGTTCTAGCCTAGGCCTATATTCTGACCGATGCGAAGGCAGAGGCAACGCCCAGTGTGTTGATAGGTAATACCCTACTCTTAACTTGTGTGAGACTGCCGCATTGCGTCATATCATTTCATACATGCATGGTGGTCCAGTAACAGTATAACAGGTACAGTTTCTATTGCTTCCACCCCCGTATACGTACTCTTTGACTCAAGGGCATCACACTCTTTCGTGTCTTCTTCCTTCGCTAAGATGTTGGGAATCAGGCCAAAGAATCTAGCATAGGGATTGGTTGTTTGCACGCCTACAGGGGGCATGGTAGGCCTAGACACAATCTATGAGCCCTACCCAGTACGGATCTGCGGTCAGGATATGGTTGCACACCTGGTGGAGTTAGACATGAAAGATTTCGACGCAATCCTGGGTATTGACTGGTTGGCAGCTTATAGGGCCAATTTGGCCTGTGCAGAACAACAAATTATTTTCAAACCTGTCGGCGGAGAAGCTTTGGTGTTTCAGGGGGACAGGAAGAAGTGATCCAAGAAGCTTGTGATATCGGCCCTCCAAGCCAAGAAGCTTATGGATCAAGGATGTGAATGCTACCTGGCCTCAGTAAATGACACGGAAGCCAAAGTGAAGCCACTAGGAGAGCTGGAACTGGTGAGGGACTTTTTGGACGTGTTCCCCGATGACTTGATTGAGTTACCCCCTGACAGGGAGACTGAGTTTGCCATTCATTTACCACCCAGGGTGGCACCAGTGTCTAAAGCCCCATACAGGATGGCCCCAATCGAACTGAGGGAGTTACAACCACAGTTACAGGATTTACTAAAGAAGGGTTTCATCCATCCTAGTGTGTCCCCATGGGGTGCACCGGTCCTCTTTGTTAAGAAGAAGGATGGGAGCATGAGGAAGTGCATCGACTATAGGGAGCTCAATAAGCTCACTATCAAGAACAAGTATCCTCTACCGAGGATCGATGATTTGTTTGACCAGCTACAAGGGGCCAGGGTGTTTTCCAAGATAGACTTGAGGTCTGGATATCACCAACTGAGGATTAGAGAGAGTGACGTTAGCAAGACAACATTTCGATCATGCTATGGTCATTATGAGTTTTTGGTGATGTCATTCGGGCTGACTAATGCCCCAACGGCGTTCATGGAGTTAATGAACCGAGTATTTCAAGATGTACTAGATAGGTGTGTAATTATTTTTATCGATGACATCTTGATCTATTCGAAATCAGAGGAGGAGCATGCAGTACACTTGAGAATGGTGTTGCAACGACTAAGAGAGAAGAAGTTGTATGCAAAGTATAGCAAGTGTGAGTTTTGGCTCTCATAGGTGGCCTTCCTGGGCCATGTGGTATCAGCTGAAGGGATCAAGGTCGATCCAAGGAAGGTAAAAGCGGTTATGGAGTGGGAAACACCAAAGAATGTGGGGGAGATCCATAGCTTTTTGGGCCTGGCTGGCTACTATCGGCGCTTCATCGAGAACTTCTCACGCATATCTGCCCCCATGACCAAGCTAACTCGAAAAGGGGTGAAGTTCGTGTGGTCCGATGAGTGTGAGAAGAGGTTCTAGGAGTTGAAGGGAAAGTTGAGTACTGCGTCGGTCTTGATGTTACTAGAGGGCATAGGTGGAATGACTGTATACAGTGATGCTTCAAGACTAGGGTTGGGGTGCGTGTTGATGCAAAATGGGAAAGTGGTGGCTTAGGCTTTGAGACAGTTGAAGGAGTACGAGAAGAATTACCCCACTCACGACCTTGAGCTAGTGGCGCTTATTTTTGCATTGAAGATTTGGCGCCACTACTTGTATGATGAGAAGAGCGAAATTTATAGTGACCACAAGAGCTTGAAGTACTTCTTTACACAAAAAGAGTTGAACATGAGGCAGAGGCGATGGTTGGAACTAATAAAGGACTACGACTGTGCGATTCACTATCACTCCGGCAAGGCGAACGTAATAGCGGATGCCCTCAGCCAAAAGTTTTAGACTACATCTTTGGCAACCTTGACCACTTGTGAGCATTTGATCGAGGAAGCTCGCTAAATGGAGTTAGAGGTACTGACAGAGGGGGAATCAGTCTCTGTGGCCACCATGATTGAGCAGGGGATGATCGACGAGGTGATGGTATCCTTGGCGGCTCTCACCATGCAATCGTCCTTGCTCGAAAGGGTTAAGGAGGCTCAACCCAATGACCTAGAATTTTTGTGGTTGATAAGAAAGGCACAGGGAGAGCCTAACCCCGATGCTGACTTCACCGTGTCCGAGGATGGCATTCTGAGGTTTCGGGGAAGGATTTGCATACCCAATGATGACGAATTGAAGAAGGAGGTATTGAGCGAGGCCCACCTCTCACCGTACACAGTACATCCTGGTAGCACCAAAATGTATAAGGATTTGAAACAGAGATATTGGTGGTACAGTATAAAGATTGACGTAGCAGTCTATGTCTCTCGGTGCCTAACTTGCCAGCTAGTAAAGGCGGTACGGCAGCGACCCCATAGGCTACTACAGTCGATGCCTATCCCGGATTGGAAATGAGATACATCATTATGGATTTTGTCACTGGGTTGCCCCATACTCCTAGAGGGGTAGATTCTATTTGGGTCATTGTGGATAGATTGACCAAGGCTGCATACTTCATCCCCATAAAGTTGACTTATAGCATGGACCGACTGGCCAAGCTTTACATTGACAATGTAGCTCGTTTACATAGTGTGCCGGTTAGCATTGTTTTGGATCAGGACCTAAGGTTCACTTCAAAGTTTTGGAACGGGTTTCAGAAAGCCATGGGCTCCTTATTGCACTTCAGCACTGCCTTTCATCCTCAGACCGATGGGCAGTCAAAGTGTACCATCCAGACATTGGAAGACATGCTTAGGGCATGTGCCATCGATATGAAGGGGAGTTGGGATGAAAACATTGCTATGGTCGAATTTGCGTACAGCAACAGCCATCAGTCATCCATTGGCATGGCACCTTTTGAGGCCTAGTACGGGAGGAAGTGTAGGACACCATTATATTGGGATGAAGTGGGCGAGCGACGCATCTTAGGGCCGGATCTGATTCATGAGACAGTCGAGGTGGTAGACCGGATTCAGGAGCGGTTGAGGGCCGCTTAGGCAAGGCAAAAGAGTTATGCTGATGTTAGGCGAAAGGACCTCGAGTTTGAGGAAGGGGAGAAAGTGTTCCTCCAAGTTTCACCTACTAAAGGGGTGATGAGGTTTAGGAAGAAAGGGAAGCTAAGCCCACGATACATTGGGCCATATGAGATCTTAGCTCATGTTGGACAGGTGGCATATAGGCTGGCCCTACCTCCTACCTCCTACATTGGCTGGGGTACATTATGTATTCCACGTGTCCATGTTGAAGAAATATATTCCAGACCCGTCTCATGTACTCTCCCAGGAGCTACCGGAGGTAAACGACGACTTGACGAATGACGAGCGACTTGTGGCAATATTGGAGCGGAAAGAGTATAACCTTCAAAACCACTCAATCTCGTACATTCGGGTGCACTGGAGCAATCACGCTGATCAGGAGGAGTCCTGGGAGCTTGAGAGTGAGCTGAGGCCAAAACATCCAGAACTATTTGGACTATCAGGTACGTCAAATTTTGAGGGCAAAACGTTTGATAAGGAGGGGAGATTGTTACACCTGTAACCAAGTCATAACTAACTTGGCCTTTGTGTAGGGGCAGAACTCTATTATGTTGGTGGCCTTTGGAACATTACTGTGAAGCCGACTTTTAAGATCTTCGACATGTCGAGTGGCGAGCCAATCAATGAGAGTTTTCTCGATAGGGATCGAGGAAGGTTCGTTGATGACTCCGTGTACGTCAACCTTCCCCCGGGACCACCCCTCCCGAATGAGGGATGAAGGTACGTAGCATTCTCCTTATTGAGTCCCAATTATACCCCTTGGGTAAATGGGGTGCCGACGCATAGGTGTGACCCTTAATATCCCCTCAGTGATCAGGACCCATCCTAGAAGCCTAGGTATATTGGGGGCCTGAACTGCCAAGTCTGGGACTGGCGGATCATGCAGCAGGGAACTTGCGGATTATGCATGAGCCGCCAGCCCATGATCCGCCAGGTTGCGAGATTGTCTCAGTGAGGCTGTTGGCTACTTGGTTCACCATTGCCCTAACCCAAGGCTTAGTGATGATGAAATCTTAGGGCATAAAGCATACATTTTACCACATTGGACAGAGTTACTCGGTGCTTTCTTGTGCTTTTTAGGGTTTAGGTGAATTATTGTGAAAATGGAGGAGATGATGCTAAGGAAATGTTTTTAAGCTTTTTTGAGGTGTTAATAGTATGGATGCATAGCCCATCGAGTCAGCTTCGCAACGGTTCAAATAACACTTGATTCCGAGTTGAAACGAAGAAGTTATGGCCGTTTCCGTAACGACGCGCGAAAATGGTGTAGGGGTTTATTTATAATTATTGACAGTTGGATGGGGACAAAGTGAAGCGAAAGTTCAGATTCCAGGGGCCTTAACACAATTATCAGAAGTTACTTTACTGTACCCGAAAGATTCCATTTGGAAGGCTCTGGACAGTCCAACTTCAACTTGAGATATCTTGGGCCCCCCAACTTCCAATTGGACGAAATTTGGGTCTATTTTGGGTGATTTTTCGCAAGGAACACAATGATGATGCCTATATAAGCACCCCATGCTCCACGTTTTCTAAAGGACAGAATGGATATTTTATTTATTCTTGAAGGAATCCTAGTCATCACCCTTACTCTCTCTCTCCTCCAACTTCTCAAGGGCACTTCTGAAATTCTACTTGGGATAGATTTATATTTTCTCATCTATGGAAGGTTGAAAAATCAAAGATGCTTTGATTTTATTGCTTGGAGAAGATATCTACAAAGAAAATGAAGCACTTGTTAGAATTGGAAGTTTATTTTTCTAGAAATAGAAGGTCTATGTAAACAATCTTCTCTTCTTCTTTTTTCTTTTTTCTTTTTTTTTTTTTTTCTTTTTTCTTAGTATTCAAGGCATTGTAAAAAAGGAAAGAGAAGGGAATATTCTCTTTTCTTAGGGAATATTTCTCCTACACTTCCATCTTCTCTCTTCTCCTCTCTTCCACCTATAAATACCCCCTACCTCTCTTGTAAAAATTGCTCATTCACTTAGTGAAATTTCTTCTCTTCTTCTCCTTCTAATTTATGATTTTTGGCTTTTCTAAGTTCTAGTTTGCTTTTATGATTTTTAGTTAATGGTTATAATAGGTTTAGTTTATGCTTTAATTTCAATTTAAATCTTCAATTGGGTTGTAATTTCTTAATTCTAGTTTAGGTTTTAAGCCTTCTAGTCTAAGTTCTTAAGTTGATGACAAGACTTGAAGATTTAGAAGAGGAGGCCATGGTAAGTTTATGCAAGTATTCAAGCTTTTTAATTACATTCATGCAAGCACATCCAGGTTTTACTATCTAAACTCTCAATCTCATTCTCCATCTCCTCTATCTCTCTCTATCTTCTTCTTCTTCCCCCTCATTTTTTTTATTTTAATTTTATATGGTTGTAGTTTATGGATGCATTTTTATTCTCTTATTTCTTTTTATATGGTTAGTATGTGTGGCTGTATTTTTATTCCTTTCAATTCGCTTTAGTTTGATAGGTTAGATGCTCATGTGTTAGGATGCCGATTTAATCCCTTAATTTTGTTAGATGCTTATGAGTTAGGATGCATTGATTTTTGTTAGTTTAATTAGTTTAATTTAATACTTTAATTTGGTTCACTTTGCATTACTTTTAAGTTAGTTAAATAGAGTGGCGTATATCTCCTCGTATTTGACCCGTAGCTACGATTGACCCGTATGCTTGCGATTTTATTTTAACTCAAACAAATTTTTGGCGCCGTTGCCGGGGAGATTATTGTCGATTTTATTTATCTGATTTTTAAGTAGTTCGAAGTGTTTTAGTTTATTATTTTCTCTTCTTTTTTTTGAAAAAAAAAATCAATTTTTGAAAACCTCTTCTTGTTTCTCTTCTGTTTCAAATAGTGTGCGCCCAATCTAAAGTCCTTCATATGCTTCAACCCTCCATCTTTTGGTGTCCCTCATAGGATTAAGTTACCTATGACGCTACATCTTAACTTGGTTGGGTGGATTGACATGTGACTTATCTTTGGAGGTGACCACTCTTGATAACAGAAAAGCGACATAGTGAGAGTGTTGGAAACATAAACGTATAGTAGACCTCCATTCTACATCAGAATCCATATTGGAGTCACACGTAGGTGGCTATAGAAGACTATACGGGTTCCCTTGCTGTCAACCTATATGGCATCCTTACAGCTTTTGAACCATTGTTTCACTTTTTGAGGGATAGAGATGCACTATCTACCTTGGGCTCCCTCTTGTTTCTAGTTTTTTTTTTTTTTAAGTGTTTTTTTTTTCTTTAATTTTTCTAAAGGAGACCTTATATCTATTTAGGTGGCTAAGGTGTGGACTCGTGATTCAAGTAATCGTCTTATTAGAAGACCACCTTCTCTATCTCCTTGACCATGGGTGACCAACAACCCAAGACTCTTAAGGATAGGTTTTACCCCACCAGGGCTGCACAGCCCTCATGCATTAGTCTGCCTGTTGTTACAGGGAATAACTATGAACTCAAGACCAACTTCATCAGCATGCTATCCCATTTCCATGGGATGGCTAATGAGGATGCATATCTCTTCCTTAGGGAATTTGAAGAGGTCTGTGTTCTAATTAAGGTCCAGAATTTGACTGATGATGCAGTTAGGCTTAGGTTTATACCCTTTGCCCTGAAAGACCAGGCCAAGAAGTGGCTCTATTGACTGTCAACAAACTCCATTAATACATGGGATGAGTTCACCATTGTCTTTTTGAGAAAATTGTTCCCTCTTCACAAGACCAATAAGCTTAAAAGTGACATCCTCTAGTTCAGGCAGAAACCACATGAGTCCTTTTCTAAATTCATGGAAAGATTCAAGGACCTCCTCTTAGAATGCCCTCACCATGGTTTTGACTTGTGGCAGCTATGCCAAATTATTTATGAGGGTATTGATTATCAGACCAAGCAACTTATAGAGTCTATGTGTCCAGCAGGCTTTACTTCTTTTTCTGAGGAGAATGATGCATGGACAGTCTTAACCAACTTGGCTGATAAGACTAGGGAATGGGAATCTTCCCAAGAGGCTAAAAGGACCACTAAGGGGTATCTCATTGAGGGTATGTCAGCCAAGGAGGCCAAACTTGACAGCCTCATAAAATGGTTGGAGTCCATAGTTCTTAAAGAGTCTATACCAGTTAATCCGGTCAACCAGGTCAACCATGTGTCGGTATGCAGTTGGTGCCAAACCCCTAGACACCTTTCTGAGGAATGCCCCAACACCTTGGTGGGCAATTCCAGCACTGAGAATGTAAGTGCTCACTACCAAAATAACCCATATAGTAATACTTATAATCCAGGATGGAGAAATCACCCCAATATCTCCTGGAATCAAGGAAACCAAGCAGGCCCTTCCAACTTTAACCATCAAGGCCAGCTTGGTGCCCAAAGGCCTAACTATGCACCATAAAGCCAAGGAATGTCTCCTAACCCCTTTCCCCCTCGTCCTCATCCAAGACCTTCTATTAATTTTGCTAGGCCTCCTCTCCTTGCACCTTATCAGCAACCCCCAAGGTTTACCAATACAGGAGAGGCAACCAGACTGAATGAGATGGACAACAAGATAGCTCTTCTCATGACAAGCCACAATAACATGGAAAAACAACTCACCCAGCTTATCACATTCCTGCATGAGAGGGAAATAGGGAAGTTACCTAGCCAACCTGAGCCAAATCCTAGGCATCAGGTTCATATTCAATAAGGTACCCAAGCTCCTCCAACCAATGTTGCACAAGGCCAACAGCACTAAGGGCCCTCCAGACAGGTAAATGTTATTTATGCTTCAAGGAGTGGCCGTGAGTATCAACAGGCTAGTGCACCTCAGTCTTTACCATCTCATACTCCTGTTGACTCTCCCCCTTCTGAAGAGGCCATTGAAGTGCCTATTGTTCCAGGTTCGTCTGATGAACCTAAAGATATACCAGATGATATAGTTGAGGAAACCAAAGAGGATTCTGTTGAGGAAGTTAAAAAGACCAACCCTGAAAGAATTTATACTCCACCTGCCCCTTTTCCAAATAGGTTGGTTAGCAAGAAGTCTCCTTCTGTGGAGAAGATATTGGATGTGTTCAAACAGGTTCAGGTGAATATCCCCTTGTTGGATGCTATTGCCCAGATTTCCGCTTATGCTAAAGTCCTCAAAGACTTATGCACCTAAAAGCGGACCACCAATGTGCCCAAAAAGGCATTCTTGGCTGCTAACATTAGTTCTCTAATCTCACAGCCAGTAGCAGCCAAGCATAAGGATCCTGGAAGCCCCACCATCTCTTGCATTATAGGTCATACCACTATTGATCATGCCTTATTGGACCTTGGTGCAAATGTGAACCTCTTACCCTTTCATGTCTACCAACAACTGGGATTGGGAGAACTGAAACCGACCAAAATTACTCTTTAACTTGCAGATCGGTCGGTTAAAGTTCCTAAGGAAATGATTAAGGATGTCCTGTTGAAGGTTGGGGAATTTATTTTTCCTGTGGATTTTATTGTTTTAGATACCCAACCCACTGCCAACTTCAAGGACCAAATCCCAATCATATTGGGTAGACCATTCCTAGCTACCAGTAATGCTTCAATCAATTGCAGGAATGGTCTCATGAAATTATCTTTTGGCAATACTTCTGTTGACTTCAATGTGTTTAGGTTGGGCAAGCAGCCTGACATGGATGAAGAGGTGCATATGCTTCAAGGATTTTTTGATGATATTGATACGTTCTTTGAGATTGATTTTGATTCAGGATTTTAAGAATGTATGCAGGAATTGGAGGGTGTTGATGATACTCCCTTATCTGAGGTCTGGAGCATCCAACCACCTTTGGAGCCCCTTGGAACCCTATCCACTTCCATTCCCAAATCCTTTATTATTGAGCCCCCCACATTAGAGTTGAAGGCATTGCCCTCCAACCTCAAGTATGCCTTCTTAGGACATGATCATACTCTTCCTGTTATTATTGCTTCTGATTTGACTTCTATTCAGGAAGAAGAGTTGATTAATCTTCTAAAGGACCATAAGGAAGCCATAGGTTGGACCATGTCTGACATCAAAGGTATTAGCCCCTCCATTGTTCAACATCATATACATCTGATGGAGAGTTCCAAACCTTCTAGGGAACCCCAAAGGAGGGCTAATCCTGTGATGAAAGAGGCAATCAAGAAAGAGATACTAAAATGCTTGGATCATGGCATCATTTATCCTATTTCTGATAGCCAATGGGTGAGTCTTATGCAGGTTGTGCCTAAGAAAGGAGGAGTCATTGTAGTTGAGAATGCCAATAATGAGTTGATTCCAACCCGTATCCAAATGGGATGGAGAGTGTGCATTGACTATAGGAAATTGAATGCGGCAACTTGGAAGGACCACTTCCCCTTGCCTTTTATTAATCAGATGTTAGAGAGACTAGCTGACCATGAATATTATTGTTTTCTTGATGGTTATGCAGGCTATAACCAAATCCCTATTGCTCTAGAGGACCAACACAAAACCACTTTCACATGCCCTTATGGAACCTTTGCTTATCGGTGTATGCCTTTTGGGCTTTGCAATGCCCCTGCTACATTCCAAAGGTGCATGATGAGTATCTTTTCTGATATGGTAGAGCACTTTCTAGAAGTATTTATGGATGATTTCTCTATTCACGACTCTACTTTTTCTCATTGCTTGCATCATCTCTCTTTGGTTCTTAAAAGATGCATAGAAAAGAACTTGGTCCTGAATTAGAAGAAGTGCCACTTCATGGTGAAGCAAGGCATAGTTCTTGGTCACATTGTGTCCAAAGAAGAGATAAAGGTTGATAGATCTAAGGTGGACCTTATAGCCAATTTACCACCACCCAAGAGTGTGAAGGACATTAGATATTTTCTTGGCCATGCAGGTTTTTATAGAAGATTCATTAAGGATTTTAGCCAGATAGCTAGACCTCTCACCTCTCTTTTGGCAAAGGACTGCCCATTTGATTTATCTTCTGAGTGTCATGATAGTTTTGAGCAATTGAAAAGAACATTGACTTCAACCCCCATTATTCAAGCTCTAATTTGGACAGTTTTATTTGAGCTTATGTGTGATGCCTCTGATTTTGCTATAAGGGCTGCTCTTGGGTAAAGAATCAACAAATTGCCCCATGTGATTTATTATGCAAGTAGAACTCTTAATGATGCACAACTTAAATATACCACCACTGAGAAAGAATTTTTAGCTGTTGTGTTTGCTTTAGAGAAGTTTAGGCCCTACTTGGTTGGATCACATGTGATTGTTTATACTGACCATGCAGCTATCAAATATCTTGTGCAGAAGAAAGATGCCAAGGCTTGCCTCATTAGGTGGGTCCTTTTATTGCAAGAATTTGATCTTGAAATTAGCAATAAGAAAGGGTGTGAAAATTTGATTGCAGACCATCTATCCCGGCTGCCTAATTCTTTGACTGTCGACTCTCCAGTCAATGAGAACTTTCCTGATGAGTATCTGATGGCAGTGTCTAGTGAACCTTGGTTTGCTGACATTGTTAATTATTTGGTTACGGGTGTGACACCTGCACATTGGTCCACCCAAGCTAATAATCGTTTATTTTCACAAGTTAAGTATTTCTTTTGGGATGATCCTTATCTTTTTAAGACCTGCCCGAATCAAGTAATCCGGAGATGTGTCCCTGATCATGAGCAACAATCTGTCTTATCTTTTGCCATGATCAGGCTTGTGGAGGCCATTTTGGGCCTAATAAGACTGCGGCCAAAGTTTTACAGTGTGGATTTTATTGGCCTAGTCTGTTTAAAGATGCTTTTACTTATTGCACGGCATGTTCTTCATGCCAATCCTTAGTGCGTCTTACTAAGAGAAATATGATGCCCCTCAACCCAATTCTGGTGGTTGAGGTGTTTGATGTATGGGGTATTGATTTCATGGGGCCTTTCCCTAACTCTTTTGGTAACCTGTACATATTACTTGCTGTGGACTATGTGTCCAAATGGATTGAGGCAGTTGCTTGTAAGACCAATGACCACAAGGTGGTTGTCAAATTTTTTAAGAACATCTTCTCCCCTTTTGGTACTCCCCGGGCTATCATTAGTGATCTGGGCAAGTATTTTTGTAATCGGCCTTTTGAGGCCCTCATGAGAAAGTATGGTGTCGTCTATAAGTTGGTCACACCTTACCATCCCTAGACCAGTGGCCAGGTTGAGGTTTCAAATAGGCAGATCAAGCAAATTCTTGAGAAAACCATCAATCCAAACCGCAAGGATTGGTCTAACCGGTTGGTAGATGCACTGTGGGCTCATAGGACAGCCTTCAAGGCCGATCTTGGTCAATCTCCGTACCGTCTGGTGTATGGAAAGGCATGTCAGTTACCTGTAGAGATTGAGCACAAGGCCTTTTGGGCTATCAAAAAGCTTAACTTTGACCTACCCACTGCAGGTGCCCATAGGAAACTCCAACTATCTGAGTTGGAAGAGCTTAGGAATGAGGCATGTGAGAATGCCCGAATTTACAAGGAAAAAACCAAGGCTTTCCATGATAGGCACACTTTGAGAAAATCTTTTGAGGTAGGCTAGAATGTTTTGTTGTACAATTCTCGTTTGCATATCTTTCCAGGTAAGCTGTGTTCTAGATGGGATGGCCCCTATATTGTCCAAAAAGCTTATCCTCATGGGGCTGTTGAAGTCCTCAATCCAAGTATAGGAGCTACTTTCAAGGTCAATGGCCAAAGATTGAAGCCGTACATAGAGATGCCTACTCCAGTTGAAGAAGAGGTCATGGATCTCCATGAGCCTCTTTACCTTGACCCCTGATATCCTGGTATGTGTCTCCTCCCTTGTCCTTATTCTTTCTTTTCTGCATGCATTGAGGATACTGCATGAATTAAGTGTGGGGGGGTGTGTTGGACTTTAATTGTGAATTTTGATTATGGCGATAGTTTTTGGTTATGTGCATAAGTCTCTTCGATTTGCAAAGCGAGAGTGAGAGGGAATTAGGTGCCCTAGTATGCGAAATAATAAAAAAATCCCTTTTAAAGGATGGTAGTTGGTTTGTACCTGGTGATGGGGATTGAATTTGAAAATATGAGTGCTACTTCATGTGATGGTTAGATTCCTCTATGTGTTTATGGACCCCTTTGATCTTTTGGCTAGTAGTTGAGACCAATTTGTTTGTGGCAAAGCATGAAAGTGAAAGTGAATGGAAAAAAAAAAAAAAAGAGAGAAACAGAAAGAAAAGTAGAATTCCTTGGGACTAGATAGGGCACTGTGCCTCATGAAGCCGGGTGACTTGATCGAAATTCCTTGGAAGGAAACTCAAAAAAAAACTCTTGCATCAATGTCTCGATGTTTTATGGATACATGCAAAAAGCAAAGCTACCAAGTATTTGGGTGTCTGGTGTATGCTCCACCATGTCATTCAAAGAATAGTAGTAGAGTAGAAAAAGAGTTTGTTGTTGAGAAAAAAAAAAAAAAAAGCTTTTCCCTTAATGCATGAAAAAGAAAGTATGGGAAAAAATACTCAATGCCTAAGTCTTTGGTTCCATCAGTGCTATGAGTGATTTACTTGAAGGTGAGTAGTGTTTAAAAAATATGAAGAGATTCCTTGACCTTGATGCATGCTTGTTACTTGAATTGATGTGGGGTGATAAAATTCAAGTGTGGGGGAACCTTTGGCTCCTTAATCTTTAGTTGAGTATTTCTTTGAGATTGTGTGCCTTATCTTAGTTATGCCATGAGAAAAATTTACATCATTCTTTTTGATTTATTGAATTTTGGGTGTATATTCACTGCAAACACCCACGAGGCACAACTCGTCCACTAGGAGTAACCTAGGGGTTGAAAGGCTTGTTGCACATGCTAAGTGCAACCGTGATTCCTACGAAAGTGAGTTAGGATTTTTTTTTTGCATTCTAGGTTAGTTTATCTTTTGCTTTACTTGAGGACAAGTAACGTTCAAGTGTGGGGGAATCTGATGAGCACATTTATGTGTGAAATCTTAGGGCATAAAGCATACATTTTACCACATTGGACGAAGTTACTCGGTGTTTTCTTGTGCTTTTCAGGGTTTAGGTGAATTATTATGAAAATGGAGGAGATGATGCTAAGGAGATGTATTTAAGCCTTTTTAAGGTGTTAATAGTATGGATGCATAGCCCATCGAGTCAGCTTCGCAACGGTTCAAACGACACTTGATTCTGAGTTGAAACGAAGAAGTTATGGCCGTTTCCGTAACGACGCGCGAAAATGGTGTATAGGGGTTTATTTATAATTATTGATAGTCGAACGGGGACAAAGTAAAGCGGAAGTTCGGATTCCAGGGGCCTTAACACAATTATCAGAAGTTACTTTACTGTACCCAAAAGATTCCATTTGGAAGGCTCTGGACAGTCCAACTTCAACTTGAGATATCTTGGGCCCCCCAACTCCGAATTGGACGAAATTTGGGTCTATTTTGGGTGATTTTTCGCAAGGAACACAATGATGAGGCCTATATAAGCACTCCATGCTCCACGTTTTTTGAAGGACAGAATGGGTATTTTATTTATTCTTGAAGGAATCCTAGTCATCACCCTTACTCTCTCTCTCCTCCAACTTCTCAAGGGCACTTCTGGAATTATACTTGGGATAGATTTATATTTTCTCATCTATGGAAGGTTGAAAAATCAAAGATGCTTTGATTTTATTGCTTGGAGAAGATATCTACAAAGAAAATGAAGCACTTGTTAGAATTGGAAGTTTATTTTCCTAGAAATAGAAGGTCTATGTAAACAATCTTCTTTTCTTCTCTCTTTTTTTTTTTTTTTTTTTTTTTTTTTTCTTAGGATTCAAGGCATTGTAAAAGAAGAAAGAGAAGATAATATTTTCTTTTCTTAGGGAATATTTCTCCTACACTTCCATCTTCTCTCTTCTCCTCTCTTCCACCTATAAATACCCCCTACCTCTCTTGTAAAAATTACTCATTCACTTAGTGAAATTTCTTCTCTTCTTCTCCTTCTAATTTGTGATTTTTGGCTTTTCTAAGTTCTAGTTTGCTTTTATGAATTTTAGTTAATGGTTATACTAGGTTTAGTTTATGCTTTAATTTCAATTTAAATCTTCAATTGGGTTATAATTTCTTAATTCTAGTTTAGGTTTTAAGCCTTCTAGTCTAAGTTCTTAAGTTGATGACAAGACTTAAAGATTTAGAAAAGGAGGCCATGGTAAGTTTATGCAAGTATTCAAACTTTTCAATTTCATTCATGCAAGCACATCCAGGTTTTACTATCTAAACTCTCAATCTCATTCTCCATCTCCTCTATCTCTCTCTATCTTCTTCTTCTTCCCCCTCTATTTCTTATATTTTAATTTTATATGGTTGTGATTTATGGATGCATTTTTATTCTCTTATTTCTTTTTATAGGGTTAGTATGTGTGGCTGTATTTTTATTCCTTTCAATTCGCTTTAGTTTGATAGGTTAGATGCTCATGTGTTAGGACGCCGATTTAATCCCTTAATTTTGTTAGATGCTTATGAGTTAGGATGCATTGATTTTCTTTAGTTTAATTAGTTTAATTTAACACTTTAATTTGGTTCACTTTGCATTACTTTTAATTTAGTTAAATAGAGTGGCGTATATCTCCTCGTGTTCGACCCATAGCTAACATTGACCCGTACGCTTATAATTTTATTTTAACTCAAACACTTAGCCAAGGGCTGAGCCTAGGTATTTGGGACCTCAAGGTTCACTATGGGCTACTAATTATGAACCTTGGGACCACTTTGGCTACTCCTTAAAGGCAAACCCATTTTTGAGTCTCAAACTCAACCCCAAGCCAAATAAGACTTAGACCACTTATATAAACCAAGCAAACCCTATTCTCCTTCCTTCATTTCCACTCATCTCCAGCCCTTGAGAGAGAGCTAAAAACATGGAGAGCAAGGTTGGGTGAGAGAAGGAGGAAGAAAGGAGGAGAAAGAGATAGAGAGGGAGGCCTCCATCCCCATTGGAGTCATTCTTGAGCTCACCTCCCTTCCCCAACCGGCCCATCACTCACCAATGGAGTAGGAGTCCGTAGAGAGGCTGTTTTGGAGCTCAAGCTCAGCTTAAGGACTTTTCTCCTTGCTGCTCTTTCCTAGAACTCATTGTAAGCCATCTCTTCCACTTTATTTCTATGTAGATCTATGGGGAATTCATGTATGAGTGCCCAATCCATTGTCCTATCAAGGGGCTTTCCACTTCTAAAGACCTAGCCCACTAATTACCACCTATTTGAACTAATTAATGCTTAAGGAGGGGCCAATCCCTCAGCTATTGGCTTAGATAGCTTGGAAATCTCTAATGAACACCACTTCCATGGATGTTGGGAGCTTGAATAGAGCTCCAACCTATTGAGCACAAACCGGAGTCATAACCACTGATCTAATTGCTTCATTTGGATCTCTCAGTACCCCCCTTACTGTTCTTAACGGACCCCTGAACTTTGGGCCCAATTTGGGAGCCATTGGAGCTAAAGAAAACTCTCTCGGACTTTGGCGGATGATGCAATGGCGGATGATGCATGATCCACCAGACATCACAGTGCATCATCCGCCAAGGCCAGAATGCTCTATTTTGGTTGGTTCCAGCCTTGGGACCTTGTTGGGGCCATCTCTCACACATTACACCTTGTTATTATGGCATGATAGGCTGACGTACGTATGAGGGAGGGACGTACATTGCATGGAGGTCCTTATTTCCCCTACGCGTGGTACTCTGTGAGTGGATTGAACACTTGAACTAATTTATGGAGTGTTTTTCATTTGGCATCCAATTAGTTATGCATGTTGAATTAATTAGGCATCATGAGCATGACTATCTCTCATATGTTATGCGTAATGAATGGGGGCGGGTTTATTCATGTATAAATAGTGATAGACTTTACAAATGGATCATGCTATTATGAAGGGGTGTAGAATATAAGATGTTTTGTTTATAATTCTTTCTTATGATGGATTGTGGAATTGATTCGGGTGTAACCGGCTGGCCGTTATCTCGGTAACACACCCGTCATATTGTTACTTTGGTGTGGGTGTAAGTCGGAAAATGAGAAGGTAGTGACCTTCAAATTAGGCACTACGGACTCAACCTCCGGATTACATTCGTAATGTGTAGAATTGTAATCATTATCATTGTGTTCTATAGTTGTCAGTTGGCTAGGAGGGGATGAACCCAGTACTACGACCCTTTCGACAGGGGTGTAGGTGTCGGGCAAACCCATGGATCCCGACCGTATTTCAGGGTAGTCCAGCGTGATGTCATCGCCGTAATTCGGTGATGCCAGGACGGGATTTGTATTGGGAGCTCGCGAACAATCTCGGTGAGCTAGTCCGGTCTCGCGGGTTTCCTAGGTAACATGGGGTTGACATGGTCGGATTACCATCCGTTATGACACCGTTATTTATCATCCATTTATGGCACCGTTATTTGTGATCCGTTTATGGTACCGTTAGTTGTCATCCGTTTATGGCACCGTTATTGTCATCCGCTTATGGCACCGTTATTGTTATCAGTTTATGGCACCATTATTGTCATCTATTTATGGCACCATTATTTACCATTCATTTATGGTACCGTTGGCCGATGATGCTCCCTGTGTTACTGTAGTGCTTGACCTGACTTAGAGTCTCATTGTTGGGGGAAACGGTATTGATTAAGGACATTCATGCATCAAGTGTGGTGAGCGTATTTTAGCATGCATTGATGATGTATCTATTTTATGTACTGTGATTGGTTTGATCGCTCGTTAGACTTTGTAAGCTCATCCCTCGGGAAACTTTTTTTTTTAGATTTGGATACAGGGGTTGCTGATACTATTGGAGGTGATTTGATGGCGCCCTCGAGCAAGGACTACGTGGCTTGGGGCGCTCAGTCGGATGTAGAACTGATGTCGGATTATCTTTGTGATGATTGCACTCAGGAGGGTTTCTAGTTTGGGCTTGGGTACCGAACTTGGTTCGATTATTTGGTACTTAGGAACCCGTGGATGATTGTAATAATAATTTGCACCTTTTACCATCTCCTGGCCTTCAGTTTTAGTATTACTTATCTCTTTATCATACCTTGTTGTTGAATGACTGAATTCTTGATATTACTTATATGGTATCACTTAGACTTCCTTAATTATGTTGATCATTATATGAAAATCCTTCCGCCAATCTCTGTTCTCTTCTTATTTCCCGAATAAGAGGCCGGGTTAATGTACATGTCACAGCAAAGGATGTCGATCCTGCCAAATAGCTTGGGATGTGGGGGTTTTTCCATCATATTTTCCATGGTCATGAAATTGGGGTGTGGCACGTGGAGCCCCTCTCCCTCTTCCCTCTTCTCCCTTCTCTTCTCCCCTTCTCCCTATAAATACCCTTGCCCTTTGGGTTATAATAAGTTAGTTTTAATTCAGTTTTTAGTTCAATTAATTAGTGAAATTTTTTCTTCTCTTCTCCTAGTTTTTGGCTTTCTAAGTTCGAGTTTGATTTCATGCTTTCAATTCTATGGTTGTAATGCTTTTGATTCATGCTTTAATTTTATGTCTTCAATATGGTTGTAATAATTCTAGTTTAGTTTCAAGCTTTCTAGTCTAAGTTCCTAAGTTGATGACAAGACTTAGAGATTTAGAAGAGGAAGCCGTGCAAGGTTTGTTCAAGCATTCAAGCTCTTCAACTATATTCATGCAAGCAATTTCAGTCCGGTTCAAGCACATCTAAGTTTTTACTCTCTAAACTCTTAAACTCATTCTCTCTCTCTTCTATCTCATTCTCTTTTCTTCTATCTCATTCTCCTTCTTCTTCTTTTGTTTTTTTTTTATGTGGTTGTGGTGTGTGGCTGCAATTTATCCCTTCCAATCCATGTTAGTTTGATAGGTTAGATGGATATGTGTTAGGATGCCAATTTAATTCATGTCAATTTAATTCGTTAAATGCTTGTGAGTTAGGACACGTTAATTTGTTAGTTTAATTAGTTTAATTTAACACTTTAATTTGGTTCACTTTGCATTACTTTAAAGTGAGTAAAATAGGGTGGCATATATCTCCTTGAGTTCGACCCGTAGCTACGATTGATCTGTACGCTTGCGGTTATTATTTTATGTAAACAAGTTTTTGGCGCCGTTGCCGGGGAGATTATTGTCCATTTTATTTTTTTGATTTTTAAGTAATTTGAAGTGCTTTATTTTATTTTATCTTTTCTTTTATAAAAAAAAAAAAATCAATTTTTGAAAAGCTCATCTTGTTTCTCTTCTGTTTCAAAGACTGTGCGCCCAATCTAAAGTCCTTCTTATGCTCAGACCCAACCTCTTTTAGTGTCCCTCATAGGATTAAGTTACCTATGACGCTACATCTTGACTTGGTTGGGTGGAATGGCATATGACTTATCTTTGGAGGTGACCAACTTTGATAACAGAAAAGCGACATAGTGAGTGCCTTGAAAACAGAAACGTATAGCAATCCTCCACTCTACATCAGAATCCACTTGGAGTCACCCGTAGGTGGCTCGTGAAGACTATATGGGTTCCCTTACTGTCAACCTATATAGCAACATTACAGCTTTGGAACCACTGTTTCGATTCTTGAGGGACAGATGCACTATCTACCTTGGACTCCCTCTTATTTTTGGTGATTTTCTCTTCTAGTCTTTTATTTTTCTTTAATTTTTCTAAAGGAGACCTCGTATCTGTTTAGGTGGCTACGGTGTGGACTCGAGATTCAAGTAACCGTCTTATTAGAATACCACCTCCTCTACCACCTTTGACCCCATCTTTGACTATGGGAGACCAACATTCCAAGACTCTTAAGGATAGGTTCTACCCTGCTAGGGCTGCACAACCCTCTTGCATCAATCTGCCAGTTGCTACAGGGAACAACTATGAACTCAAGAGCCACTTCATTAATATGCTACCCCAATTCCCTGGGATGGCTAATGAGGATGCCTATCTTTTCCTTAGAGAATTTGAGGAGGTCTGTGTTCTAATCAAGGTTCAAAATTTAACTGATGATGCAGTTAGGCTGAGGTTTATAAACTTTGCCCTGAAGGACTAGGCCAAGAAGTGGCTCTATGGACTACTAACAAACTCCATTAATACATAAGATGAGTTCACCATTGTCTTCTTGAGAAAATTCTTCCCTCTTCACAAGATCAATAAGCTTAAGAGTGACATCCTCCAGTTCAGGGAGAAACCACATGAGTCATTCTCTAAGTTCATGGAGAGATTCAAGGACCTCCTTTTAGAACGCCCTCACCATGGTATTGATTTGTGGTAGCTTTGCCAAATTATTTATGAGGGTATAGACTTTTAGACCAAGCAGATTTTAGAATCTATGTGTCCTGTAGGCTTTACCTCTTTTTCTGATGAGAATGAGGCCTGGACATTCTTGAACAACTTGGCTGAAAAAATTAGGGAGTGAGAATCTTCCCAAGAGGCGGAAAGGACCACTAAGGGGTATCTCATTGAGGGTGTTCCAGCCAAAGAGACCAAACTTGATAGCCTCATCAAAAGATTGGAGTCCCTAATCCCTAAAGAGCCTATGCTAGTTAACCAGGTCAACCATGTGACAATATGCAGTTGGTGCCACAACCTTGGACATCTTTTGGAGGAATGCCCTAACACCTTTATGGGTAATTCCAACGCTGAGAATGTAAGTGCCCTCTACCAAAACAATCCATATAGCAACACTTATAACCCAGGATGGAAAAATCACCCCAATTTCTCTTGGACTCAAGGGAACCAAGCAGGCCTTCCAACTTTCACCATCCAGACCAGCTTGGACTCCAAAGGCCAAACTATGCACCACAAAGCCAAGGTATGTCTCATCACCCCTTCCCCCCTCGTCCTCATCTAGGACCTTCTATTAATTCTGCTAGACCACCTCTCCTTGCTCCTTATCAGCCACCCATAGGGTTTATCAATACAGGAGAAGCAACAAGAATGAGTGAGATGGAGAACAAGATAGCCCTTCTCATGACAGGTCAAAATAATATGGAGAAGCAACTCACCCAGTGTGTACACAAAATAATAACCGCAAGCGTACAGATCAATTGTAGCTACGGGTCGAACTCAAGGAGATATACACCACCCTATTTTACTCACTTTCAAGTAATACAAAGTGAACCAAATTAAAGTGTTAAATTAAACTAATTAAACTAACAAATTAACACGTCCTAACTCATAAGCATCTAACGAATTAAATTGGCATGAATTAAATTGGTGTCCTAACATATATCCATCTAACCTATCAAACTAACGCGGATTGGAAGGGATAAATTGTAGCCACACACCACAACCACATAAGAAAAATAAAAGAAGAAGGAGAATGAGATAGAAGAAGAGAGAATGACATAGAAGAGAGGGAGAATGAGATTAAGAGTTTAGAGAGTAAAAACCTGGATGTGCTTGACACAGACTGAAATTGCTTGCATGAATGTAGTTGAAGAGCTTGAATACTTGAACAAACCTTGCATGACTTCCTCTTCTAAATCTCCAAGTCTTGTCATCAACTTAGGAACTTAGACTAGAACGCTTGAAACTAAACTAGAATTATTACAACCATATTGAAGACATAAAATTAAAGCATGAATCAAAAGCATTATAACCAAGGAATTGAAAGCATGAAATCAAACTAGAACTTAGAAAGCCAAAAACTAGAAAAAAAGAAGAAAAAATTTCACTAATTAATTGAACTAAAAATTGAATTAAAACTAAACTAAAACTAACTTAAAAACTGAACTAAAACTAACTAGTTACAACCCAAAGGGCAAGGGGTATTTATAGGGGGAAGGAGAGAAGAAGGGAGAAAAGGGAAGAGGGAGAGAGGCCTCCACGATTTTGGGGGCTCTCTCCTTCTAAAAATCGTGGAGGGGAGAGAGAGAGGGAGAAGAGAATCCAAAAATAGGGAATATTCCCTTCTCCTTCCTCCTTTACAATGCTTGACACCCAAGAAAAAAGAGAAAAAATAGAAAGAGGGAGAGAAGAGAATCCTAGCTACATAAACTTTCTATTTTTGCAAAAGTAACTTTCTAGTTCTAACTTGTGCTTCCTTTTCTTTGTAGATATCTTCTCCAAGCAATGAGATCAAGGCATCTTTGACTTTTCAACCTTCCATTTATGAAAGAATATTTTTCAAAAGAAATCTATCCCAGTAAAATTCCAAAAGTGCCCTTGAAAAGTTGGAGGAGAGAGAGAATAAGGGTGATGACTAGGATTCCACTCAATCAATTAATCAAATACCCATTAAGTCCTCTAGAAAAATAGTGGAGGGTGTGTGTGCACCCTCTAAAAATTGTGGACAGCTATGGGCCTTCAAAAATCGTGGAACCCTGTAGTAATGTGGGTACCCCCTATGTGGGTAGCAGTCCTCTCTCTTCAAGAATGAAAAATTACCAAAACAATCCTGTACTTGCAGTAGATCTCCACCATTGCTTAGAAGTACCTTTTGTAATGTCAAAAATGTCCTTAGGCAGTGGCAAAATGACTATGGGCTTGCACTACAACTCCTTTCTGACCCATTATCCTTTCTTGGCCTAAAAAGAATAATTGATTGCATGGTGGCCTAAACGAATGCGTACTTACATTCTATCACGTCCATCTTGCTCCAAATTTAGTTCTCTTTATAGTCATGGAAAAAAAAATGGCAACTTTACGTGTAACTTATGACATGCAGCTCCCAATAGTCCAGAATAGCCTAAAATAGCCTAAAACCTGAAAAGCACAAGAAAGCACCAAAGTAACTCTGTCCAATGTGGTAAAATGTATGCTTTATGCCCTAAGATTTCACACATAAATGTGCTCATTGGATTCCCCCACACTTGAACGTTACTTTTCCTCAAGTAAAGCAAAAGAAAAACTAACCTAGAATGCAGAAAATCCTAACTCACTTTCGTAGGAATCACGGTTGTACTTAGCATGTGCAACAAGCCTTTGAACCCCTAGGTTACCCCTAGTGAACGAGTTGTGTCTCGTGGGTGTTTGTAGTGAATGTACACCCAAAATCCAATTGTAAATGAATGCTACAAATTTTAATCATGGCATAAGTAGGACAGTGCACATAATCCCAAAAAATGTTCAACTAAAGATCAAGGAGCCAAAGGTTCCCCCACACTTGAATTTTATCACCCCACATCAATTCAAGTAACAAGCATGCATCAAGGTAAAGGGATCTCCTCATATTTTCTGAACACTACTCACCTTCAAGTAAACCCCACCATAGCATCGATGGAACCAAAGACTTAGGCTTTGAGTATTTTTTACCATACTTTTTTTTTCAGGCATTAAGGCAAAAACTTTTCTTTCACAACAGTAAACTCTATTTCTACTCCACTACTGTTCTCTGAATGACATGGTGGAGCATACACCAGACACCCAAATACTTGGTAGCTTTGCTTTTTGCATATATCCATAAAGACTTTGAGACATTGATGGAAGATCTTCTTTTTTGAGTTTCCTTCCAAGGAATTTTGAACAAGTCACCCTGCTTCCTGAGGCAACAGTGCCCTGTCTAGTCCCAAGGAATTCCACTTTCTTTTCTTTTCTTTTTTTTTTCTTCACTTTTTCATTCACTTTCATGCCTTGCCACAAACAAATTGGTCTTAACTGCTAGCCAAAAGATCAAAGAGCCCATAAAACACATAGAGGAATCTAGCCATCAAACGAAATAGTGCTAATATTTTTCAACTCAATCCCTCTCATCGTGTGCATACCAACTACCATCCTTGAAAAGGGATTTTTTTATTATTTCTCATGCTAGGGCACCTAATTCCCTCTCTCTCTCGCTTCGCAATCAAAGAAATGTATGCACAACACCAAACTACCGCCACAATCAAAAACCAAATAAGCAAGCTCACACCCCCCCCCACACTTAAGTCATGCAATGTCCTCAATGCATGCAGAAAATAAAGAAGAAGGACAAGGGAGGAGATGAAGGGGCTTACCAGATATAATCAATAAAGAGGATCATAAAGAGTCATGACCTCTACAAGAAGTACTAGGGGCAGCAACAGAAACCTCAATCCATGGCCGATAAATGTAGAAAGAACTTCAGAACCAGAAAATACTCAACCATGAATTTTAGTGAAGCGAGATATAAGATGGAGTTAAGCACACATGAAAAATAGCCAACAGTAAAATCTGTCCACATGAGATAGTGGAAAGCATTAAAACTCAGGCCATAAATCCGTCCATTCTCTCCCAAGGATAATACAGAATGCATGTCATTATCGTAAAAACCAACCAGGAATGGATCGCAGTAAGCATCAAAAGGATCATGAATATCAGTAACCTCATCAAGATAATCATAAAAAATGGGAGGTTTACTCAAATCAGTCCTAGTAATAAAACTATCCTCCCTTTGCATAACTTGGTTTTCCAAATAAGGATCACGATAATTTGCTTCAAAAGCATCATGACTAACATTGTCCTCCTCAATAAAATCATCAAACCTAGGAGGTTTGGACAAATCAACATGTGAGACAATGGAATCCTCAAAATGACAATTATCTGGGTTTTTCAAAGAGAGAGGGGGAGATTGAATTTCCAGGGTTTCTATTTTATCATAAAAATCTGATTCTAAATCAGGGGAAACACTAGGCTCACTAAGATCAAAAATTTCAGGCAAATGTTGGACGTTCCTAGGTAGCTCATCAAACTCCGCTTCACTAACATCTTCAGGAGACTAAATCTCATCAAATAAATCATCTGGACGATCAATTTCTTGGGGTGGACTCTCATTAATTTCAAACTGGGGTGGTGGACTTTCAACATCACTAGACTAGGGATGGGGTGGTTCAGGCTGACTAGGTAATGTACCCGTTTCCTCCTCTTGCACCATGATGATCAGTTGAGAGAGTTGTTTCTCTATGATATTATGGCTTATCATGAGAAGGGCTATGTGTTTCTCAATCTCACTCAGTCTGGCCTCCTCACCCATTTTCTGAAACTCAGGGGGTTGGTAATATGGTTCAAGGAGAGGTGGCCCGTTGAGATTCAATGGAGGGTTAGGCATTGGAGGACCAAACTGACCATGGGATTGGAAATTGGGCGGTCTAGCTTGGTTATTCCATTGATCCCATAAGAAATTGGGATGATCACTCCACCCCTGATTGTAAGTGCTAAAAGAATTGTACTGAAATTGAGGACTCACATTCTCATTACCATAGCTACCCCCACAAAGATTAGGGCATCCGTCCATAACATAGATAGCTTGGGGATGTGACCAATCAAAATTTTTTGAAAGCCCATAGTTGGGTTGGGGAACAAAATTGTACTGGGGTGGTGCAAAGTTGTTCTCTAACTCTCTACTTTTGGCCGCCCTAACCTGGTTTAACCTTTCCACAAAAGTCATATGTGCCTTAGCATGGTTCCACCTTTCTCCCAAAGTCATAGGTGCCTTAGCTTGGTTCCACCTTTCCCCTAAAGTCATAGGTGGAGGTATACCTCCCATTATTCCAGACATGCATAAACTAACCACATATCCCAAATTGAGGTCTCCCTTAGAAAAATTAAAGAAAAATAAGAGACTAGAAAGAATTCACTAAAAACAAGAGGGAATAAATAGACAAATGGTGCATTGCCCTCAACAATGGTTCTAAAGCTGTAAGGTTGCCATATAGGTTCACAGCAAGGGAACCCGTATAGTCTTCAAGAGCCACCTACGGGCGACTCCAATTGGATTCTAATGTAGAGTGGAGGACTACTATACGTTTCTGTTTTCAAACCACTCACTATGTCGCTTTCTTATTATCAAAGTTGATCACCTCCAAAGATATGTCATATGCCATTCCACCCAACCAAGTCAAGACACAGCATCATAGGTAACTTAATCCTATGAGGGACACCAAAAGAGGTTGAGTTTGAGCATAAGAAGGACTTTAGATTGGGCACACAACCTTTGAAACAGAAGAGAAACAAGATGAGGTTTTTAAAAACTGATTTTTTTTTTTAATATAAAAGGTAAAATAAAATAAAGCACTTCGAATTACTTAAAAATCAGAAAAATAAAGTGGACAATAATCTCTCCGGCAATGGCGCCAAAAACTTGTTTAAACAAAATAATAATCGCAAGCGTACAGATCAATCATAGCTACGGGTCAAACTCAAGGAGATATACGCCACTCTATTTCACTCACTTTAAAGTAATTCAAAGTGAACCAAATTAAAGTGTTAAATTAAACTAATTAAACTAACAAATTAACGCGTCCTAACTCACAGGCATCTAACGAATTAAATTGGCATGAATTAAATTGGTGTCCTAACACATATCCATCTAACCTATCAAGCTAACGCAGATTGGAAGGGATAAATTGCAGCCACACACCACAACCACATAAGAAAAATAAAAGAAGAAGAAGGAGAATGAGATAGAAGAAGAGAGAATGAGATAGAAGAGAGGGAGAATGAGATTAAAAGTTTAGAGAGTAAAAACCTGGATGTGCTTGACACGGACTACAATTGCTTGCATGAATGTAGTTGAAGAGCTTGAATACTTGAACAAACCTTGTATGGCTTCCTCTTCTAAATCTCCAAGTCTTGTCATCAACTTAGGAACTTAGACTAGAACGCTTGAAACTAAACTAGAATTATTATAACCATATTGAAGACATAAAATTAAAGCATGAATCAAAAGCATTACAACAATGGAATTGAAAGCATGAAATCAAACTAGAACTTAAAAAGCCAAAAACTAGAAGAAGAGAAGAAAAAATTTCACTAATTAATTGAACTAAAAACTGAATTAAAACTAAATTAAAACTAACTTAAAAATTGAACTAGAACTAACTAGTTACAACCCAAAGGGCAAGGGGTATTTATAGGGGGAAGGAGAGAAGAAGGGAGTAAAGGGAAGAGGGAGAGAGGCCTCTATGATTTTGGGAGCTCTCTCCTTCTAAAAATCGTGGAGGGGAGAGAGAGAGAGAGGGAGAAGAGAATCCAAAAATAGGGAATATTCCCTTCTCCTTCCTCCTTTACAATGCTTGACTCCCAAGAAAAAAGAGAAAAAATAGAAAGAGGGAGAGAAGAGAATCCTTGCTACATAAACCTTCTATTTTTACAAAAGTAACTTTCGAGTTCTAACTTGTGCTTTCTTATTTTTGTAGATATCTTCTCCAAGCAATGAGATCAAGGCATCTTTGACTTTTCAACCTTCCATGGATGAGAGAATATTTTTCAAAAGAAATCTATCCTAGTAAAATTCTAAAAGAGCCCTTGAAAAGTTGGAGGAGAGAGAGAATAAGGGTGATGACTAGGATTCCACTCAAAATAATTAATGCAAATACCCATTAAGTCCTCTAGAAAAATCGTGGAGGGTGTGTGTGCACCCTCTAAAAATTGTGGACAGCTATGGGCCTTCAAAAATCATGGAACCCTGTAGTAATGTGGGTCCCCCCCCATGTGGGTAGCAGTCCTTCTCTCTCTTCAAGAATGAAAAATTATCGAAACAATCCTGTACTTGCAGCAGCTCTCCACCATTTCTTAGAAGTATCTTTTTTAATGTCAAAAATATCCTTGGGCAGTGGCAAAATGACTATGGGCTTGCACTATAGCTTTTTTTTTACCCATTATCCTTTCCTGGCCTGAAAAGAATAATCGATTGCATGGTGGCCTAAACGAATGCGTACTTGCGTTTCGTCACACCCATCTTGCTCCAAATTTAGTCCTCTTTATAGCCATGGAAAGAAAAATGGTAACTTTATGTGTAACTTGGGACATACAGCTCCCGATAGTTTAGAATAGCCCAAAATAGCCCAAAACTTGAAAAGCACAAGAAAGCACCAAAGTAACTCTGTCCAATGTGGTAAAATGTATGCTTTATGCCCTAAGATTTCACACATAAATGTGCTCATCACCCAGCTTGTCACAATTCTGCATGAGAGGGAAACAGGGAAGTTACCTAGCCAACCTGAGCCAAATCCTAGGCATTAGGTTCGTATTCAGCAAGGTACCCAAGCCCTTCCACTCAATGTTGTACTGGGCCAACAGCATCAAGGGCCCTCCAATCAGATAAATGCAATATATGCTTTACGGAGTAGCCATGAGTATTAACAGGTTAGTACACCTCAATATCTATCATCTTATACTCCTATTGATTCTCCACCTTCTGATGAGGCCATTGAAGTGCTTACTATTCCTGGTTCGTCTGCTGAACCTGAAGTAATTTCAGATGATTTAGTTGAGGAAACCAAAGATGATTCTATTAAGAAAGTGAAAAGGACCACCCCTGAGAGAGTTTATACCCCACCTGCCCTATTCCCAAATAGGTTGGTTAGCAAGAAGGCTCCTTCTGTGGAGAAAATATTGGATATTTTTAAGTAGGTTCAGATGAATATTCCTCTATTGGATGCTATAGCCCAGGTCCCCGCTTATGCTAAAGTCCTCAAAGACTTATACACCCAAAAATGAACTACCAATGTGCCCAAAAAAGCATTCTTGACTGCTAATATTAGTTCTCTCATCGCACAGCCAATAGCAGCCAAGCATAAAGATCTTGGAAGCCCCACCATCTCTTGCACTATAGGTAACACCACCATTGATCATGCCTTACTGGACCTTGGTGTAAGTGTGAACTTGTTACCCTTTCATATCTACCAACAATTGGGATTGGGAGAACTAAAACCAACCAGAATTACTCTTCAACTTGCAGATAGGTCGGTAAAAGTTCTCAAGGGGATGGTTGAGGATGTCCTGCTAAAGGTTGGAGAATTTATCTTCCCTATGGATTTTATTGTCTTAGATACCCAACCTACTGCCAATTTTAAGGACCAAATCCCAATTATTTTGGATAGACCATTCTTTGCTACCAGTAATGCTTTAATTAATTGCAGGAATGGTCTCATGAAATTATCTTTTGGCAATACCTCTGTGGATTTTAATGTGTTCAGGTTGGACAGGTAGCCTGATATGGATGAAGAGGTACATGTGCTTAAGGAATTCCCAGATGATGAGACTTTCTTTTTTTATTTTAATTCGGGATTTAAGGACTGTACAGAGGAATTGGAAGGTGTTGATGATACCACCTTATCTGAGGTCTGAAACATCCAACCACCATTGGAGCCCCTTGGACCCCTATCCACTTCCATTCCTAAACCCTCCATATTTGATTCCCCATGATTGATCCGTATGTTGATTGGTCCAAACCTCCTAGGTTTGATGATTTTATTGAGGAGGACAATGTTAGTCATGATGCTTTTGAAGCATATTATCGTGATCCTTATTTGGCAAACCAAGTTATGCAAAGAGCGGATAGTTTTATTGCTAGTATTGATTTGAGTAAGCCTCCCAATTTTTATGATTATCTTGATGAGGTTCCTGATATTCATGATCCTTTTGATGCTTACTGCGATCCATTCTTGGTTGGCTTTTGTGATAATGATATGCATTCTACATTGACCATAGGAAGAAATGGGAGGATTTGTTTACATGGACTAGTTTTTCACTACTTTCTACTGTCCCATGTGGACAGATTTTTCTGTGAGGTATTTCTCACTTGTGCTTATCTTCCATATTATTTCTCACTTTACTAAAATTCATGGTCGAGTATTTTCTGGTTCTGAAGCTCTTTCTACATTACCGGCCATGGATTGAGATTTCTATTGATGCTACTAGTACTTGTTTTAGAGCTCATGACTCTTCATGATCCTTTTTGTGATTATATCTAGTAAGTCCCCTCATCTCCTCCCTTGTCCTTATTCTTTCTTTTATGCATGCATTGAGGACACTGCATGAATTAAGTGTGGGGGGTGTGTGAGCTTAATAGGTGAATTTTGATTGTGGCGGTAGTTTTGATTTTTTGTATACGTTTCTTTGATTGTGAAGCATGAGAAAGAGGGAATTAGGTGCCCTAGCATGAGAAATAATAAAAAAATTCCTTTTCAAGGATGGTAGTTGGTATATATCCGGTGAGAGGGACTGAGTTGAAAAATATGAGTATTATTTCATTAGATGGCTAGATTCCTCTAAGTGTGTTATGGACCCTTTGATCTTTTGGCTAGTAGTTGAGAGCAATTTGTTTATGGCAAGGCAAGCATGAAAGTGAATGGAAAAAAAAAAAAAAAAAAAGAAAGAAACAAGAAAGGAAAGTGGAATTCCTTGGGACTAGATAGGGCACCATTGCCTCAGGAAGTAGGGTGATTTGTTCGAAATTCCTTGAAAAGAAACTAAAAAAAAAACTCTTGCATCAATGTCTCAATGTCTTATGGATATATGCAAAAAGTGAAGCTACCAAGTATTTGGGTGACTAGTATATGCTCCACCATGTCATTCAGAGAACAGTAGTGGAGTAGAAATAGAGTTTACTGTTGTGAAAGAAAAGCTTCTGCCTTAATGCCGGAAAAGAAAGTATGGTTAAAAATACTCAAAGCCTAAGTCTTTGGTTCCATCGATGCTATGAGTGGTTTACTTGAAGGTGAGTAGTGTTCAGAAAATATGAGGAGATCCCTTGAACTTGATGCATGCTTGTTACTTGAATTGATGTGGGGTGATAAAATTTACTTGAATTGATGTGGGGTGATAAAATTTAAGTGTGGGGGAATCTTTGGCTCCTTGATCTTTAGTTGAGCATTCTTTGAGACTGTGTGCACTATCCTACTTATGCCATGATTAAAATTTGTAGCAATTTTTGACTTGTTGAATTTTGGGTGTACATTCGCTGCAAACACCCACGAGACACAACTCGTCCACTAGGGGTAACCTAGGGGTTCAAAGGCTTGTTGCACATGCTAAGTGCAACCGTGATTCCTACGAAAGTGATTTAGGATTTTTTGCATTCGAGGTTAGTTTTTTTTTGCTTTACTTGAGGACAAGTAACGTTCAAGTGTAGGGGAATCTGATGAGCACATTTATGTGTGAAATCTTAGGGCATAAAGCATACATTTTATCACATTGGACAGAGTTTCTTTGGTGCTTTCTTGTGCTTTTCAGGTTTTGGGCTATTTTGGGTTATTTTGGACTATTGGGAGCTGCATGTCCCAATTTACACGTAAAGCTGCCCAATGTTTTTGCATGGCTGTGTTCAGAGCCAAATTTTGAGCAAGATGGACGTGACGGAATTCAGTTACGCATCCATTTAGGCCTCCATGCAGTTGATTATGCTTTTCAGGCCAGGAAAGGATAATGGGTCAGAAATGAGCTGTAATGCAAGTTCATAGTCATTTTGCCACTGCCCAAGGACATTTTTGACATTAAAGAAGGTACCTCTAAGCAATGGTGGAGATCTACCACAGGTACAAGATTGTTTCGGTAATTTTTCATTCTTGAAGAAAGAGAAGGACTGCTACCCACATGGGGGGGACCCACACTTCCACAGGGTTCCACGATTTTTGAAAGCCCATAGCTGTCCACAATTTTTAGAGGGTGCACACACACCCTCCACGATTTTTCTAGAGGACTTAATGGGTATTTGCATTAATTATTTTGAGTGGAATCCTAGTCATCACCCTTATTCTCTCTCTCCTCCAACTTTTCAAGGGCACTTTTAGAATTTTACTGGGATAGATTTCTTTTGAAAAATATTCTCTCATCCATGGAAGGTTGAAAAGTCAAAGATGCCTTGATCTCATTGCTTGGAGAAGATATCTATAAAGAAAATGAAGCACAAGTTAGAACTAGAAAGTTACTTTTGTAAAAATAGAAGGTTTATGTTGCTAGGATTCTCTTCTCTCCCTCTTTCTATTTTTCTCTTTTTTCTTGGGATTCAAGGCATTGTAAAGGAGGAAGGAGAAGGGAATATTCCCTTATTTTGAATTTCCTTCTCCCATTCTCTCTCCTCTCCACGATTTTAAGAAGGAGAGAGGCCCCAAAACTGTGGAGCCCCTCTCCCTCTTCCCTCTTCCCTCTTTTCCCTTCTCTTCTCCCCTTCTCCCTATAAATACCCTTGCCCTTTGGGTTGTAATAAGTTAGTTTTAATTCAATTTTTAGTTCAATTAATTAGTGAAATTTCTTCTTCTCTTCTTCTAGTTTTTGGCTTTCTAAGTTCTAGTTTGATTTCATGCTTTCAATTCCATAGTTGTAATGCTTTTAATTCATGCTTTAATTTTATGTCTTCAATATGGTTATAATAATTCTAGTTTAGTTTCAAGCTTTCTAGTCTAAGTTCCTAAGTTAATGACAAGACTTGGAGATTTAGAAGAGGAAGCCATGCAAGGTTTGTTCAAGTATTCAAGCTCTTCAACTATATTCATGCAAGCAATTTCAGTTCGGTTCAAGCACATCCAGGTTTTTACTCTCTAAACTCTTAAACTCATTCTCCCTCTCTTCTTCTATCTCATTCTCCTTCTTCTTCTTTTATTTTTTTTTATGTGGTTGTAGTGTGTGGCTGCAATTTATCCCTTCCAATCCGCGCTAGTTTGATAGGTTAGATAGATATGTGTTAGGATGCCAATTTAATTCATGCCAATTTAATTCGTTAGATGCTTGTGAGTTAGGATATGTTAATTTGTTAGTTTAATTGGTTTAATTTAACACTTTAATTTGGACATTTTGCATTACTTTAAAGTGAGTACAATAGGTTGGCGTATATCTCCTTGAGTTCGATCCGTAGCTACGATTGATCCGTACGCTTGCGGTTATTAATTTGTGCAAACAATGTATGTACTTTTGTTTTGTCAGCTTACGTAAATTTGAAAATAGTACTTTCAGTCAAACTCCTTGTAGTGGCTCAGCCGTAGTTATCTTTGTGTTAATGTAATTATGCACTTTGTCTTTTAATAACATTTACCTCCCCTGTAGTTTTTACTTTATGACATGTTTTATTATTGGTAACTTATTATTCCTATTTTGCAACCCGTGAATGTAGAAAGAGCCTCACGCTCTGATACCAAGCTCTGTCACACCCCAAACCACCCCCTGGGAGGATTAGGTAGGTGACCCGAATTGCATAACGGCAATCCGCCAAGTCCCACAGATCTAGAAGCAGTTAATACATTCACTGACACACACATCCATAACATTACCACAAGTAAGATCAGAGTGCTGCAGATAATCTACAATTATAAAAAGAAAGGGAAAGCGTAGCGATATGGGAAATGGTTGTGATACATATACATAAGTAAGATTTGTTCCATTCCCCCTTACACCCACAAACAGAACAGTAAGAATTGACATGTACATAAGCTGAGGTAAAAGTAACTATATACAGGACGAGATAACTCAACCCCAAAAAGAAAAGAAGAACTAAAACAAAAACAAATACGGGGATAAACTCCTAACAAAGGTCAAAATAGAGTCCCCAAAACAAAAGCATCAAGAGCGCCCCTCACTAGTCTTCATCAATAACCACTGAGAACACTCAGATCATCGGCACGACCTCTGTCGGGGTCCACACCAATATCATCATAACCACAAGGGCTCTCCTCCTCGTAATGAGCCTCCATGCCATAGTGGCATCGATCTGCATAATCATCTAAGAGAAAGAAAACATATATAACAGAGTGTGAGCCCCACAGAGCCCGTGAGTAAAACATATCATCATGCATGCATATGTAACCACCTTCCACATGATCCTACATGATATACAAGTTCAGTTTATTTATTAGCCACCTATCAATACAGCTAAGGCAGGTTAGTACTACTACAATCCCCAATACATGTATCCCTGGTGTGGGCTTGGTTACCCTTTCCCGCGATACACCCATTGAGTTGTTGGAGGCGACTAGTCAGCTCCAGCATACTTTCCTTGGTCAGCCTGACCAACCCCCTATGATTAAACTTATGAGGTAATCGACTTAATATCAAATTCACCTTTTTGGTGCCTCCCGACATGTAGATCGGGGATAAACTTTGTTTGGCATATAGCCATAATTCACCTATCGGTGCTTCCCAAGCATGTTACTCGAGGCTTCCCGACATAATTGCCCTAGGGCATCCCAGCATGTAGCCGAGGCTTCCCGCATGCCCGGGGTTTTATGGTAGTCCTCACAGTTATCCAACACCTTAACCCTTGTTGGCAAGGGTGTATAGCATGGGTGATGAATCTCTAGCCCCATGTCTATATGGCATCGTATGAGTCAGGCGGTGTCAACCGTATCCCATTCTACGGGCTACCACAGACCTCATTTCCAAGCCGATTACGGCATCTAGTCTATCAATCACAATCATCATGTTATATTCAAATAGAGTTGATCAATAGTCACACGATGTGTAATAATTGTGAAATTATAATTAATCATGTACCAAAGCATTATAATTAAAGAATTTAATTGCTGGCATAAGAATATTGTTACACGTACATACAAGATAACATTTCACCCACCTGGGTCTGGGTCTATGAATTCAGTTGTAGTTTCAGTTTCGGCTGCAGTCTGGCAGTAGGCCTTGAGCGCGGGATCAAACCCTAAGTATAAATTAGAAATATGTCATTTAGTAATCCACACTGTTTTTGGATGTCCTAGGGTTGATCTAGACTTACTGGGTTGACTCGGTGTACAGTTAGTCATCACTTGGAATTCTCTGGACCTTGCACTAGGCCTTAGGCCTATGTCCGGGTGCATCATCCAGAGATTGTGGCTTAGGGGCAGAATGGTCTTTTACACCTGTAGTACATGGCTCAAGGTCCTAATACCCTCACAACACTGTCCCTAATTCAGCAGTGCTGAAGGACCAATACAGAAAGGGTTTCCAAGCCCTGCAGGGCCCACTTGGGCACCCAAGGTATTCATATTTATGGATAGATGTGAGGAGGGGTATTTTGGTCATTTACCACCTCCCTACACTGTTTTATGGTCCATGGGCGAAGATCCCCAAGACAGATCAGCAAAACTATCACTTTTCATTCTCTAGGCGATGTCTCTGGGTGATGTCTGCATCGCCCAGTGCATCACCCAGGGCCTGCTTAACATGTGAACAGGCTCCAATTCCTAGGCTCTGCACCATGGGCAGTGCCCTAATCATCCCCCCATGCATGTTAGGTCATCATGGACCCCCTGGGGTGTACTTTCACTAGACCTCATGGATTTTTACCTGGGCCCACCACTTGGCTGCCAGGAGCTACCCAGACAGCCCAGTAAATAGTAACCCAGCATATCTTCAGCTATAGACCATGGATTTGGCTGCATTCAAGGGTTGTTTGACATGTAATACAATGATCTAAAGCTATTGCAACCCATGGCTAGGCTGCATGCAGCCAGGGCACATAGATCTGAGCTCAGACTGCCTGTTCTTGGTGTACCAGTGTAGTGCAGTCTGGCACCAGTTGGGTTTTGGTCTCAAGCATGTAACAGCCACCAAAACATAATCAAAAAGCTCAGATCCTCCATGCATCATGCTTGCATGTTGGATCTGAGATGGTCCATGGCAGCCCCCAGCTGTTCTGGGCTGCCAATGGCCAGAAGGCATAAAAAACACAGAGAGCTAAAGTGGTGAATAGTACCAGCAATAGAGCAGCTTTTCAAAGGTATGAATTTATACCTGGAATGTACAGAGGGGCTGCTCGAACTGAGGTTGGAGGCAGGGCTGCTTCACTTCCTTGTCTCTTCTTCCTTCCCTTCCTTTCTTCTTCCCTTTCCTCTCCTTTCTCTCTTTTCTCTCTTCTTTCTCTCCTACGGTTTCAATAGTGCTAGGAACCTCTAAAATGAGGATGGGGTCCCCTATTTATAGGCCAGCCTCATATTGAAGCCTATTTTCCTGCCTAGGCCCCTTTTGAGAATGTGTTTTTAAACTATTTCTCAGCCATTCTGGGCACTCAGGTGGGGTCCACAGGGATCCAAGGGTATGAGGTGGTCCCCCAGACTCCCTTCTACCTATGGAGGGTGCCCATGTCCAATATGGGTGGTCCCCACACATTTGTTTAATAATTTAATGCATTTTCCCACTCTGAGCGATGTCTCTGGGCGATGTCTTTGGGTGATGTCTGCATCGCCCAGAGATTTCAGCAAGGCTGATTCTCTTTGGGCTTGCACAGGGGTTTGACCCAGGGTTAGGGCCTTGCACCCACATGTCACTCAAGGCCTTTTACACCTATTTTCAAGTATGGGACCCACATTCATGGAGAGGAGAGAGAGTACCTGGAGTCCAAGCAGTACATTATGCTGTGGGCAGTGCAACTGCAAGGATCAGCAATCCATCTTCTGATAGGTATGTAGGAGGACATCCTTGGGGGTTCTCCATTAAATTCAATCACTGGGGTGATACTCCACAGTGTGCTTGGATGCCATGTCAGGGGTTCCTGTCCTTCAAACAAAATTCTAGCCAGTCAGGGGCAGGTTTGACAATCCAGGACCTGAGAATTGTAGTGTAATGACTCTCATGCTATGCCCTTTTTGGGGACAAATGGTCCATTATTATGGGTGCGGGTCAAGTTATGGTCCGGGGAAGGTATTAGGCACCCCTCTCCACCTGGACTTGTCGGTCTTTCTATTACTTGGCTAGGTAAGACATGCTTTTGGGTAAGAATGTAAGGTACAAGGAATGTGATTAAAATACAAGCAAAGGTAAGGAAATATACCTAGAAGCTTAGTTGCATGGTAAGGGTTAGTATACATGAAAAATAAGAACGGACTCAAAACCTATGGGACCTAAGCATGATTGGCTCTAATCTAAACATGGATAAGAGGTTAATATGAAAATAAAGATGATAATTCAATGTATATGCATGGAGCAACATGGAAATTGGAAGTAAAGCAAGAAAACATGTGTATGCTAAGAGATTGACATAGATGTATGCATGAGGGAGTCTTAGACTACAGGGAATGAGGATCATGGAGATATGTATGCATGTAGGTAAGATACAACATAAATAAAAGAAAAGAAAGGGATAGATAAGGAGTATGGGTGATCACCATCTAGAGAGATGGGATCACTTTCCTCGGGAGATGCAAACTAAAATAAAAGTGAAAACAACATAGATTAAATAAGCTTTAAAGACAAAGAGCCTACCTAGTAGAAGAAGATAAAAATAAAAGTGTGGAGGCTTTCCTTTTGTAACTCAGGAGATTTGTTCATTGAGAAAGTATCGCCGTTTGTGGTGGCTTCTCTTGTCTCTTTGTATGTGAACACTTTGTTGTCAAGTCGAGATCACTGGATAGATGTCTTGGGTCTTTGATCTTGAAGTTTTAAGTGGGGACTGTGCCACTTAAGAGGTGGGAGAGGCAATAGGCTAAGGCCAAGTAAAGGGCTAAAGGCTAAGATTCAATGCTCTTGAATAGGGGAGTTGAATTGGGGCATGTAAGCACCAAAAAAATAAAGAACTGAACTAGGGACCCTCCTTAACATAAAAGGAGGTGTATTTATAGATGTAGAGGGGTGTGTGCACTCCCAAATTTGTTTAGGGATGCTAGGTGTGATCCGGATCTTCCAAAAGAGGTGTCTTTCCATCAACGGTAGGTGTAAAGTCAAGGTAAGGACCAATGGATGGGTAGCAAGTGTTTAATTGCCTTAGTAAGTGTTTCTTTGGGCCTAAGGGAGCCAAGATTGAGATCTAAGGTGCCATAAATAGACTTGGTCGTGAAAGGAAACGAGATCAGAGCAAAATATGGCAAGTTGGGCGTCTCAGATTTATAGAGATTCGACATTAAAATTGCCCGAGTCGACATCGAATTGGGGTAATGTCGACATCGAGTGATTGTCGATGAATAGCACTGGACATCAAGGGTTGGTGTTTGGTTGTCCAATGTCATTGTCTGAGTGTCAAAGTAGGTTAGATTGTAGAAATGCATTGCTAGATAATGAAAGGGCATGGCTCGATGTTGATGGCATGTGGGCTCAATGTGGACTCGAGGCCTTTGAGTATCGATGAAGGTTTCAGTGTGAACAGGCGTTGTTTGGGTTATTTGGGCCAGGTCTTAGGTTGGGCCAGGCTGGTTCCAAGGGATGTGGGTTAGGGATAACCTTTCCAAGGGTTTCTTGGAGAGCTTGGAGGCTCTGGTTTGGGCTCTGACAAGGGGAATGTATGATTGGTGAATGAATTCAGGCAGTGCATACTGACGTTGCATCCACCGGCTCTAGACCTTGGAGGGTGCTCATCATCGTTATAGGAAACCTTTGGGGGGAAGACAAAATGAGGTGTCTACAGAATGACCCTCTTTAACTGAGACTGTGCAACAGTTGTAGGTCAATGAAGTGATTTTGTGAACACTTCATCTCGTTGGATTGAGCAAAAACTCGCTAGTGCCATGCTCAGGGACACTGGAGTGTAGAGGATAGAGGCATACCTGCATAGGTGGCTCCATCGATTGAACTTGTAGTAATGCTCAGGCTGCCAATAATTCGGGCTACGCTGGCTGGGGTAACGAGGCTAGCCGATAGTACGGGCGCTTTCATCGGGGTTGTAAACAGTATAGTTCGAGCATACTGGAAAATATTTCAGTTGATAGGGCAAGGGTGCATGTGTAGAGATCGCCAATAGTATAGGCACTTTTGGAGAGTAATTCGCCATTGATAGGATGAGATAATGTGTAAAGGATCGCCAATAGTATATGCATTTCTGGGGATAAATTCACCGTTGACAGGGTAAAATGCAGGGGTAGTTTTGTAATTGCCATAAGTGGCTTTACAACTCTGGCCATAGGATAGACTGGGAATTTTACCAGTGCAGGGGTGTGTAGGATAAATTGGTTGAGATCCCAAGTTGGTAATCGTCGATTATGCGGGTGTGATTGGAGATTGGGATTAATGCTTGATTGTGAGCGTGGGCCATGTGTAACACATTGGTGTGCTAGGGGTGCCAAGTCACCATGGGGGAGGACCCATTTGCTCAAAATTTTAATTTGGCGGCAAAATGTGTAATTTTACACTGAAAAAGGCTTCTTCGATAGTGAGAGCCTGTGTCTACATCAAAGTACTTTACTCAATAGTGGTTCGATGTCGAGGGAGACCCTGTTTGATGTCGATTCTAGATGAAAATTGATGTTTATGAAATGAAGAGTCACTTTGCAAAGTCACTTCTAACTCTTTTTCCTCCGAGTTCTCAGGGTTTCCAAAAGGGTTTTTGGGAATTTTAGGCCGTGTGAGTCTAATTGTGCCTCAAATCTCATGATCTTTGGTTCAAATCGATCGCCTTTTTCTCCTCTTCGTTTACACCCGAGTAGATTTGTGAGAGAAGCCATTTTCTGTGAGTTTCTCTTGATTCTTTTGATCTTCCTCGTTCTTTTCTCCATCGTGTCTGGGCAAGATAGGGGCAAGAGGCCCATGTTTTGTAGTTGTACTCCTCCTCCCAAGAGGCCACGGAGTTTGGGTATTATGATACGGGAAGGAGATGATCCCGCTCGCCGTCTAGAGATTGATGACGATGCGTTGAACGATTGTGAAGAGTCCTCGAAGGCTCCGTGGTATGAGGGCCGTCTCCTTCGAGATATGCCCTTGCACACTTGTGGCAATGCATGGAGGCCACCTAGGGTAAGCCTTCAATTCTCTATTTTGAATTCTTGACGTGATTTGGAATGTCATTTTGCTTGCTTTGTGTTATTCATGTATTCTTGTATGGATTCGTGCCATGACAATTTATTTGCGTCGATCCATTTGAACCTGCCAATTGCTTTGTTCTTGTATTGACCTGTTAGGACCTACTGGGACTTGTCAGGTACCCAAAATTGTTGAAATTTTTTTTGAGTTCATGTATAGTTCTTGGTCTATGTTGGTTCTGCCCTAAATGTTGCTAGGCTTGCTTACCGAGCCGTCTCAATCTTTGAACTTCATTGATCATGAATGCTTGCATTATCTTGTCGGGGTCCATTGGAATTTGATTCTTTCGCCCCTTATTCCCAATTGTTCTTAGCTTCAAAACTTTTCATTGATGGGAGGATTTGTTTGGGATATTCTGATTCTCGGTTTATTCTATTGTATAGAATGAATCCATCTTAGGACCTTTGCTTGTAATTTTTGCCCGACTCACTAGGGGGTTTTTGGATTGATATTTGAATTTTGCTTGGTTTTTGTTGTGTAGGATCCACTGACCTATCATAAATATGGGTCATGGTCGATTGTCTTGGACTGGTATAGCCAGATTGTGGTGTTGTTCACCAGTGGATCACGACTGCTGGCTGCGAGGACTTGGCTCTTCTTCAGACTAGGTCTTTTGATACGTCTCTGGTATAGGCCTTGGCTGAGAGGTGGTAGCCCACTACCGACACATTCCACCTGCCTGTGGGTGAGATGGCGATCACACCAATTTGCTACTTCTTGTACACAAGCCTCTTATTTGGTGGTGAGGTACTAACAGGGCATCCTACGCCTGGGAGTATAATGAGGAGGAGCTGAGGAGGCAGCTTTGGTCTCTCCCCCTAGATTTGAACGTGGCGGTGTAGTGGTTCCGTCACGAGTGGAAGGGGAAGATGGTGACTGAATCCTCTAACCACAATAAGCTGGATCAGCAAGTGAGGTGTTTCATCCTCTATCTCTTGGGGAACACCTTGTTCAGCACCAGTGGCATGAGGATCCACATTTCCTTGGTGTGGTACCACAGAGATCTGTCGAAAGTGAAGGCCTTAGACTGGGCTGGGGCGGGCTATGCCCACATACTGAGGACGTTGGATTCCTTGGTGTACCCAGTGCGTCGGCAACACTTGGTTTGTACCAGAGGTAATCCATTGTTCTTTCCTTGTGTTTGCTTTGCATCAAGAACTCCCCAATTTGAGCTCCTAAAATGGGGCTGCCATGGTGGTTTGGCCATGGAATGGCATTACAGTACATTAATGTCACTAATTATCATTAATAGCATCCAATAGAAGGTCTAACTACAGTAGGGTAAGAAGCCCTATGGTTTGGCTAAGGATTGGATGGATTTCCAATCAAATCCACGTGAAGTTGACCTAGAATTGATATGGTTTGGCATACTTACAAAGAGTTTAGCTTAGGACAGCAAGGGGGAGCATGTTATACCCACGCCCAATGTACATTCTAAATTTCTAGGCTAAATTGAATTTCTATTGGTAGATGTTGTGACGCTGCCAACAGTCAACACCTATGACCTTGGGTCGTGGAAGTCAAGGGGATAATTGGAATAAAAGGGTGGAATTCAGTATGATGGGCGATGTGACTGCATGAAGGTGAGCATTTAATCTTTAAATATCATATGTATATGCTACCTTTGAAGTCCTTGAAGTATGGGACAAAGCCAGGGATGTTTGGAGTGAAAAAATAACCCATCTTTGCTTGGGCGGTTTATTATATGGTTTTAGGTACTGAGTAAAACCATCCATAAAACCACCCAGGCTAAAATAACTGTAAATGGAGTGATTTGTTGTGAGTCCCACTTACATTGTGAAATCTGCAAGGGACTGGTGTCCACATACCTTGTGCTCCCCATCTATAACCTTTTCTCTTCTCGTGGAACAAAATAGTGGACCCATTTAACCATTATTGCCCAATAATGGGTTTTGACCTATTTACTACTCAACCAAACAGACCTTAGGAAGGGTTTAAGTTATAAATAGGAGCTTGGATTCCCTTAGCCATTTCATTCCCTCCTCCAACCAAAAACGTGGGAAGAAGGGAAAGAAGAAAGAAGAGGAGAAGAAGGAAAGAAGGGAAGGAAGGGAAGGAAGGGAGCCCTTACTGTCCTTCCCTCAAGTCTCATCTCATCCTCCTCTCTTGAAGGCCAAGCCAAGAGAGGAAGCTATGGAAGGAAGGAGTGAAGGAAGGTGAAGGGAGTGGGGGATTGGCTAAAGATTGAACCCACATCCCTTGGTGGCAAAATCGTGGAACTCCTCTCATTGGTAAGGTAAGCTATTAACACCTCCTCCCCCCCTCTATGATCAATTTTGGGGTTTGGGAACTTGGGGTAATGGGAAGACCTTGACTTAGGGTTCCAAGGATTGATTGGAACTTCTACCTTATGCCTATATGAGGTCAATAACCTTTATACATTACCCCAAAGACTCATCCTTGAACCCTACTAGTAAAACCTAGGATTTTATCCTACTTTACCTAATATTGGTTTCACCAAGGGTTATTCCCTTGAATCCTTTAGTTTAACAGACCTAATAGGATCATGTGTCACACCCCAAACCACCCCCTGGGAGGATTGGGTAGGTGACCCGAATTGCACAACAGCAATCCGCCAAATCCCACGGATCTAGAAGCAGTTAATACATTCACAGTCCCACATTCGTAACATTACCTCAAGTAAAATCAGAGTGCTGCAGATAACTATAATTATAATAACAAAAGAGAAAGTGTAGCGATACAGGAAATGTTTGTGATATATATATACATATGCAAGTTTGATACATTCTCCAGTACAACCCACAAACTGACAAGTGAAGCTAACATATACATAAGCAAAAAGAGAGTACATATATATACAGGGCGAGCTAACTCAACCCCAAAAAGAAAAAGAGAAAGCTAAACAAGAAACAGGAACAGGGATAAACTCCTATCAAAAGCAAAAAGGAGTCCCCAAGACAAAAAGCATCAAGAGCATCCCTCACTGGTCTTCATCTATAACCACTGAGAACTCTCACAGCATTAGTTCGACCTTCATCGGGGTCCACACCAATATCATCATATTCACAAGGGCCCTCCTCCTCGTAATGAGCCTCCATGCCACAGCGGCATCCACCTACAAAATCATCTAATAGAAAAGCTTATATAACAGAGTGTGAGCCCCACTGAGCCCGTGAGTAAAACATATCATCATGCATGCATATACAACCACAATCCACATGATCCTACATGATATGCAAGTCCAGATTAATTATTAGCCACCTAACATTATAGCTAAGTCAGGTTAGTGCAACTACAATCCCCAATACATGTATCCCTGGTGTGGGTGTGGTTACCCTTTCTCGCGATACACCCATTGAGTTATTGGAGAGAACTAGCTTGCTCCAGCATCTCCCTACCCAGGTTAGCCTGACCGGCCCTCTAGATTAAACATGTGAAGTAACCAATGTAATATCAATTCACCTTACCAGTGCATAAACTTTGTTTGGAATATAGCCATGATTCACCTATCGGTGCTTCCCAAGCATGTAGCTCGAGGCTTCCTGGCATATTTGCCCTGGGGCATCCCAGCTGAGCTGAGGCTTCCCGGCATAAATGCCCAAGGTTTTACGGTAGTCCTCACAGTTATCCAACACCTTAACCCCTGTTGGCAAGGGTGCGTAGCAAGGGTGATGAAACTCTAGCCCCATGTCTATATGGCGTCATATGAGTTAGGCGGTGTCAATCGTATCCCATACTACGGGCTACCACCGATCTCATTTCTAAGCCGACTACGGCATCTAGTCTATCATTCACAATCATCATGATATATTCAAGCAGTATTGATCAACAGTCACACGATGTGTAATATTTGAGAAATTGAATTTAATCAAGTAACAAGAAATATAATTGAAGAATTTAATTGCCGACATAATAATACTGTTACACGTACATACACGATAATATTTCACTCACCTGGGTCTGCTTCTAGGAATTTAGTTGTAGTTTCAATTTCGACTGCAGTCTGGCTGTAGGCCTCGAGCGTGGGATCAAACCCTAGATATAAATTAGAAATACGTTATTTAATATTCCAAACTATTTTTGGATGTCCTAGGGTTGATCTAAGCTTACTGGGTTGACTCGGTGCACAATTAAACATCACTTGGAATTCTCTGGGCCTTGCACTGGGCCTTAGGCCTATGTCCCGGTGCATCATCCAGAGATTGTGACTTAGGGGCAGAATGGTCATTTACCATAGTAGTACATGTCTCTAGGTCCAAATGACCACACAACACTGATTTCAACTTAGCAGTGTTCCAGGACCAACACAGACAGGGTTTCCAAGCCCTACAGGGCCCACTTGGGTACCCAAGGTATTCATACATGTGGACAGATGTGGGAAGGGGTATTTTGGTCATTTACCACCTCCCTACACTGATTTATGGTCCATGGGTGAAGATCCCCAAGTCAGATCAGCAAGACTGCCAATTTCCATTCACTGGGCGATGTCTCTGGGTGATGTCTGCATCGCCCAGAGGTTGCATACAACGTGAACAGGCTGAGATTCCAAGGTTTTTGACCATGGGAAGTGCTCTTATCATTCCCCCATGCATGTTAGATCATCATGGACCCCCTGGGATGTACTTTGCACTGGACCCCATGGATTTTTACCTGGGCCCACCACTTGGGTGCCAGGAGTTGCCTAGACAGCCCAGTGAATAGTAACCTAGCATATCTTCAGCTGTAGACCATGGATTTGGCTGCATGCAAAGGTTATTTCACATATAATGCAGTGATCCAAGGCTATTACAGCTCAGGGCTAGGCTGCATGCAGCCAGGGCACACAGATCTGAGCCCCAGACTTCCTGTTCTTGGTGTAACAATGCAGTGCAGTCTGGCACAGCCTGGGTTTCGATCTCAGATGTAAAACAACCATGGAAAATACCATATAATGCTCAAATCCTTCATGCATCATGTTTGCATGTTGGATCTAAGATGATCCTTGGCAGCCCCCAACTGTTCTGGGCTGCCAATGGCCAGAAACCTATCTAAATAGCAGAGATCTAAGGAGAGCAGTAGTAAACCAGCAAGGCAGTAGGTAGGGGCATGGTTTTTATACCTGAACTGGTCTAGGGAAGCAGCTGGAGCTCGAGTTTGGACGGAGGGACAGCTCTTCCTTCTCCTGCCTTCTTCTTCTTCTTCTCTCCACGATATCAATAGTAACCAAAGCTCTAAAATGAGCCTAAGGCCACCTATTTATAGGCCAGCCTCTCACTGGGGCCTGTTTGCTAGCCTAGGTCCCTTTTAAGAATGTGTTTTTAACCTGATTCTCTGCCATTCTGGGCACTCAGGTGGGGTCCATAGGGGTCCAAGGGAATGAGGTGGTCCCCAAGACTTCCCTCAACCTATGAGGGTGCCCATGTCCAATATGGGTGGTCCCCACACATCTGTTCATTAAAATATTGCATTTTTTCACTCTGGGCGATGTCTCTGGGTGATGTCTGCATCGCCCAGTGCATCGCCCAGAGATTACAGCAAGGTTGTTTCTCTGTGGGCTTGTGTAGGGGTTTTACCCAGGGTCAGGGCTTTGCACTCACATGTCACCCAAGGCCTTTTACATAAATTTTCAAGTGTGGGACCCACATTCATGGAGAGGAGAGACAGTACCTGGAGTCCATGCAGTACATTATGCTATTGGCAGTGCAACTGCAAGGGTCTGCAATCCATCTTCTAACAGGTATGTAGGAGGACATCCATGGGGGTTCTCCATTAAATTCAATCACTGGGGTGATACTCCACAGTGTGCTTGGATGCCATGTCAGGGGTTCCTATCCTTTAATCAAGATTCTAGCCAGTCAGGGGCAAGGTTTGACATTTCTCCCCACCTTACAAAAATTTTGTGCTTGAAATTTGCTTACCTTGTAGCTCAAAGAGTTGAGGATACTTTTCTTTCATCTCTTCTTCACACTCCCACGAAGCCTCTTTTATGGGATTGTTTCCCCATCGAACTTTGACAAAGGCGACCGTGCGGTTACAAAGGTTATGTTCCTTTCTATCCAATATCTTTGTAGGTTGCTCTTCATAGGTCATATCCACGTCCAACTACTGAGGTTCAGTTGAGAGTACATGTGTCGGGTCATTGATGTATTTTCTTAGCATTGACACACAGAAAACATCATGGATGCCTAGCAGTGATGGTAATAATGCTAGTCGGTATGCTATGGGTCCCACTTTGTTGAGAATCTCATATGGACCAATGAATTTAGGGCTCAACTTGCCCTTCTTGTTGAAACGTAGCAATCCCTTTGTTGGAGATACCGGGAGGAATACTTTTTCTCCGACATTGAATTCAATGTCCTTTCTTCAATTATCGGCATAACTCTTTTGCCTTGATTGGGCCGCCTTGATTTTCTCCCTAATGATATCCACCTTGTCACAGGTTGCCTGTATCATCTCTGGTCCGAGATTCTTCCGTTCTCCAACCTCGTCCTAATATAACGAGGTCCGACACTTCCGACCATAGAGAGCAAATGGTGTCATGCCAATGGTGGAGTGGTGACTATTGTTGTATGCAAATTCCACCAACGGTATGTGGGCATCCCAACTGTCGTTCATTTATAGAACACAGGCTCTGAGCATGTCTTCCAGAGTTTGATAGTTCTTTCAGACTGTCCATCTGTCTGCGAACGGAAAGCCGTGATAAGATTTAGTTGAGATCTCAGTGCCTTTTGTAAACTTCTCCAAAACCTTGAGGTAAATCGAGGATCTCTGTCAGATACAATGCTGACAGGCACGCCGTGTAAGCGGACTATATTTTCTATATACAGTTGGGCGAGCTTCTCCATTGAGTAACTTATTTTGATTGGTATGAAATGGGCTGCTCTTGTTAGTCTGTCTACAATCACCCAAATTACATTCATGCCCTTTATGGTGTTGGACAGATTTGTCACGAAGTCCATAGTAATTCTTTCCCATTTCCATTCAGGTATAGGGAGCGGTTGTAGCAATCCATACGATCGATGCCTCTCTGCTTTAATTTGCTGACAGTCGAGGCACTTAGACATGTATATCGCTATGGTCTCCTTCATTCCAATCCACCAATAGTACTTCTTCAGATCCTTGTACATCTTCGTGCTTCCCAGGTGGATTGAATAGGGTGAGTTGTGTGCCTCCTTGAGGATTCGGTCTTGGACATCATAATCGTCAGGCACGCACAATCTATCTTGGAACTTCAATGCCCCATCTTGGGCCAGTAAAAAATCTGGGTCCTTATGGACTCCTTGCTGTACCTCCCAAATTATTTTAGCTAACTCGGGGTCCAATGGTTGCTTCGCAATTACCTCCTCTTGTATCGACGACTATAAATCCAAAGTTGCTAATTGTATAGCTGTTCCTTCGATCACGAGTTCCAGATCAAACTTTCGAGCTTCTTCTATCAACTGCTCGCTTACGATCAAGGAAGCGAGGGATGCAGTCTGAGATTTTTTGCTTAATGCATCTGCTACAATGTTGGCCTTGCAAGGGTGGTACTGGATCTCACAGTCATAATCCTTCACCAGTTCTAACCACCGCCTTTGTCTCATATTCAACTCCTTTTTGGTGAAGAAATACTTCAGACTTTTGTGATCGTTGAAGATTTCACTCTTTTCACCGTATAGGTAATGTCACCATATCTTCAATGCGAAAACTACCGCTGCCAACTCCAAGTCATGAGTGGGGTAGTGCTTTTCGTGTTCCTTCAATTGTCTCGAGGCATAGGCGACTACTTTACCTTTCTGCATCAAGACGCCACCCAATCCTGTTTTGGATGCGTCAGTGTATACCACCATTCCTCTAGTGCCATCCGGAATGGTCAAAACTGGAGCCGTCACCAACCGGTTTCTTAACTCCTGAAAGCTTTTCTCGTATGCTTCATTCCACTCAAACTTGGTGCCCTTCTTTGTTAGCTTTGTCATGGGTGCGGAGATGCACAAGAAATTTTTAATAAATCGACGGTAATATCCGGCCAAGCCTAAGAAACTTCAGATCTCAGTGGCACTCTTCAGAGTCTCCTACTCAAGAATTGCTTTCACCTTACCTGGGTCCACTTTAATGCCATCCTTGGTGACGATGTATCCCAGGAATCCAATTTGGTGAAGCCAGAATTTACATTTGCTGAACTTGGCATAGAGCTGGTGCTCCCGCAACCGCTGCAACACGAAAGTAAGGTGTAGAGCGTGCTCTTCCTCACTCTTAGAGTACACCAGAATGTCGTTAATAAATACGATGATGAAGTTATCCAACACGTCATGGAACACTCTATTCATCATGTCCATGAACGCGGTCGGGGCATTGGTTAACCCGAACGATAAGACTAGGAATTCATAATGTCTGTATCAAGTTCTAAATGCCGTTTTGTGAATATTGCTGCTCTTGATCTTCAATTGATGGTATCCGGACCTAAGACCAATCTTGGAGAAAACTCTTGCTCCTTGTTGCTTGTCAAATAGGTCATCAATGCGCAGCAACGGGTATTGATTCTTGATGGTTAGCTTATTCAACTCACGATAGTCAATACATAGTCGCAAGCTACCATCCTTCTTCTTCACGAACAGCACGGGTGCTCCCCAGGGAGATACGTTGGGTCATATAAAATCTTTCTTCAACAGGTCTTGCAATTGAACCTGCAACTCCTTCAATTCAATAGGTGCCATTCGATATGGTGCCTTGGATACCGGTGCTGCACCAGGAATTAGGTTAATCGTGAACTCTATCTCACGATCAGGCGGTAGCTGGGTCAGATCTTCTAGAAAAACATCAGGAAATTCTCTGACGACGTCAAGTTCCTCCAAGGGCTTTATCTTTGCCTCGGTGTCCATCACAGTGGCCAAAAAGCCTTGACATCCTTCATCCAGCATCTTTCGCGCCTGCAGGGCTGATAGGGTTATCCTTTTGGGTTTCCACACTGGTTCACTTTGATAGGTGGAATTGGACCCATCCTTCAATTTGAATACTATCTTTTTCTCCGCACATATGACGTTTGCTCCGTAGGGGGATAGCCAATCCATGCCTAATATCACGTTAAAGGCCTTCATATCAAACTTTAGTAACCGTGCAGTCAAGTTCTTCCCACAAATTTCTACCCGACAGGGGTCATAGACTTCCTTCAAACTCATGACACTACCCGTCTGTGTGCTAACCACTAAGTTGTGCCCCATGTCTCTCGGTTGATCCTTCATCCTACTGGCAAAGGTGGTAGAAACAAAGGAGTGGGATGCGCCCAAGTCGAATAGCACTTGTGCAGGAATGGTTGAGACACTCAGGGTACCTAGGGTTCGTATGTAGTTTAGGTTACATATGTATAGACCAGTTATTCCCTACAACTTAGTAGTGTTCAGCAGACTTACCTGTCAATACATCAAGGTTCGCCTCCGCTTCCTCGTTTGTCAATGCAAACACCTTTCCTCTCATCCGATTGTCCCGTGGCTGAAAAGGTCTAGTGTAGGGCTGGTTTGGCGAGTTATTACTGTACCCATGCAGTCTGCATTCTTTGGCCATGTGCCCTTCCTTGATGCACATGTAACACTTATAAGGTGGAACAGCTGGTGTTGAGGCTTGGCTCACTTGACTTGTAACTGGTCGGGCTGGCAAAGCTGCTGTTGTCGCTTGACTCATAGCCGGTTGAGTAGGTCAATTAAAAGTGGGGCGGAAAGGGTTCTAACCCATGTTCGGCCTACGGTACGGAGTCGGATTGGGGTTTGAACTGGTTCCTCAAAAAACCTTGTTTGGCCATCCAAAAGCCTGAAAATTATTTGGCCTTTTGCCCAACCCGGGTGATGTCGTAGTCTTCTCTTTTTCTTTCTCTTTAAGTCTGTCTTCCATAGTCTTCGCCTTGTCGACCATTTGAGCATAATCCCGGATGTCCATAATTTACAGAACTGACCCGATCTCGGGTTTGAGTCCCTTCTCAAACTTCTTCGTCTTGCTAACTTCCCCTTTTAGGTGCTCCGGAGCAAAATGGAACAGGTCTTCAAACCGTTGTTGATAATCCAACACCGACTTGTTTCCTTGTACTAATGCAGAGAACTCAGCCTCCTTCCTGTCCCTAAAGCTCTCTGGGAAGTAGTTCTTGAAGAAGACTTCTTTAAATTGCTCCCGTGTGGGATTCCGATGAGTGGCTTCCAAATTTGGCTTAGCAGCCTTCCACCAGGCTTCAGCCTCATTATGTAGCTGATAACCCGCACATATCAGCTTTTGCGCATCTATGCACTCGAGCACATCAAATGCCTTCTCTAAGGCGCTAATCCACTGTTTTGGCTGCATTGCCTCGGAATTCAATCAAGCAAACACGGGTGGTTAGAGTTTCTTGAATCTCTCCATCACCTTAGCGGTAGAGTTCTCCGCCACGTGTTGAGGCACAGGTGGTGGGAAAAGTACAAGCCAGTTGGGTGGTGGAGGTGGTGCTGCACGCTCATGCATCATGGCCGCAAACTGCGTAGACATCTGACCCAGCAGTTCTTGTTGTTCCTGCATGGTCCGCATTATAGCAGTCATGAACGTAGTTACCTCATCGGCTGCTATTATCGGCTGAGGTGCCATAGCAGTAGCTTGAGCAGCCGCTGGTGCCCCTAACGAAGCAGCCGATGCTTCAGAATTTTGGGCCTCAGTTCCATTTGGCAGTTCAATCTTCGGTATAACATGAGGGTGTTTTCCTTTACGACCACCTCGAGAACTTCTTGTGTTGACCATGGTTGCTTTTTTGAAAATAGCAACATGCTCAATGATCTAGCAATCCTTTTGGAGGTCAACAGAAAGAAAAAAAATTCCTAGCTATGACATGTACATACCCATTCCACAGTTCCAGTGAATCTATGTTGTCATACCAACAAGGTGTATTGTTATGTATATTTGCACACATATATATATATATATTTTTTTTTTGAAGTGTTTCTTTTACTTGTGTTCTTATCCTTTAAGTATTTTATGTGATGATAAGCTATGCATGACACTATATAATAGATTTAAATTTTTTTTTTTTAACCAAAAATCTTTTAAATATGTACTTGAATCTAACAGGCAAGTAGTTCTAGCTTTTTCCCAAGCATAAATCATAGTATGCGTAGGTGTTCGACATCACTCCTCACTTAGTCAGCTAAGGATAAGTAAATAACTCGGTCTTCCGGTCCACTATTAGCTGCAAGTCCCAAGAAGAAAACCAATCGGTTCACAGCACGGGGCAATATTGCTTGTATCCTGATTAGCCTTCTTCTCAGTTGCCTAATGTATAGCATGTTGCTGGGGTCTTCAGGCTTGATTGAGGTAGCAAGGTCCTGTCGTGAAGAGGTTCTAGGCATTAAGTCACTATAAATACTTAATTAAAAGAATTAAGTACATGGTTACAGGAATAACTTATGAGCAGGAGAAAACAAATAGGTTGGCTCGAGGAATCTTAGCATCTATGGGGTTTAACTTAACTAGACAACCTATCAGATCCTATTCTTGGTTGACCTAAGTTGGGGGATAAGGTAAGACCTATGCTTCCTAAAATCTAATAAATACATATTACAACATACTTAAATATCTATGTTCAAGTTTGCATAGCATCACACCACTCAGTTCATACACGCATGGTACTAGGCACATATCATTAACTATTTATGTATACACTAATTACATATAGGCATAGGCATATTTATTTATCATTATTTATTCACATACGAAAGAAAAATTCCTAAAATCCCTACATGTCTCATTTTTACTTTAATAACCCATAAACATTGCTTTATCTTTCCATATATATGTTGTTAGCTAAATATTTAAATTAAAATTTTTTTATTATTTTCTTTATACATATATTTTGTAGAAATTTATGTTTTTGTGTTCATTGAGCCATTTCTGGGCAAAATTCATCATTTCATAAGCTTTTATGCAAAACAGCAAAAGTTTTATTCACTGGGCGATGTCTCTAGGTGTTAGATGCATCGCCCAGTGCTATTGTCCAGAGAATCGGGGCCCATCTATAACAGTCCAAGACCTCTAATTTTCACCTCATTTCTCCTCTCCCAAACACCTAGGGCAAATCTCCAAAGTCTTGTGTGACCATTTCGACACCATATCTTTGCATTTCCTCAGGTTCCCCACGATCCTACACACTCTTAGGTAAGATTCTTTAACTTTTTCCTAACTGTAGGTCATTTTTCATATCTTTTTGCTTTGGCTAGGGTTTTTACTAACTTTTCTTACCCTAACCATTTTTATTCCTTTCTTTTTGCAACCAAATGTCTACTAGCCACAGAACGGCGAGGAAATCCATAGCACACAAGAGGCTACGGTTCGAGAGTGAGCATTCCTCTTCTTCCTCTGTGCCACACACCTCATCTAGAGAGGATTCTTCATTAGAGGAGCTGGAGTTTGATCGGTTCCTATTCTCTAGGTATGAGCATTCTAGGGATTGGGACAAATTTAGGTCCTTGAAGATTGTGAATGGGAGAGTGGTATAGGTGGACGACTTCCATTAGTACAACCTATTTACTAGGTTCAACATTTTAGGTTGGGCCTCTATGTTATCACCCACTGAACCATGTTATCCTAACTTGGTTCGTTATTTTTACTATAACCTAGTGCCATTTACGGCACAGGAGTTTGGGTTAGAGAGCAGAGTCAAGGGGGTGGATATTAGACTGACCACTGCCACCTTAGGAGGGATCCTAGGGCTACCTAACATAGGCGAGAGGTGCTATTATAAGCCCAGGATTGACATTTCAGATATGTTTTCTTTGGAGACCAGGAGGAAGGTCTTCAAAGCACTAACCGGTTTAGAGAGTACTCCTAAATCTAAGGCTTCCTATAAGCCCAATGCCCAAGTTATTAGTAGATGTATCTCATATAACATCTACCCGAAGGGCAGGAACAGACGCAGTATTTCTATGATGAGGGCCTACATTACATATTGCCTACTACGAGTGGGCAAGGGGGGTCTGATTATAAACCTCCCATATTTACTACTTTAGGCTGTGCTGTATCACGCCCAAAACCCTGCTGATGGGAACCTTCCATATGGGAAGTTCCTCACTTTAGTCTTTAGACACTTTGAGGTCCCTTTGGGCGGAGACACTTTGAGGTCCCTTTGGGCGGCGAGTATATGGAGAGAGACAGGTCTAGGCCCATTAACAAGACCCCGATCCTGAAGATGAAGGTGCCAGGGGAGCCAGGGAGTGATCCTGAGGAGGGGGTTCAGATGGAGATGCAGGGCAATGAGCAAGGGAATGAGCAGGGAGAGATGCAGGGAGATGAGTAGAGAGAGGAGGGGGACTTTGAGGGGGTTGGTACACAGTTTACTGATTTTCCCCCATATGAGGCGACCGGTGCCACCAGCTAGCAGGTGCCAGAGTCATTTGAGTGGTCACAGATGATGTCTCAGTTCCAGGGCCTCAGTACCCAACTCACTGAGTTATCTACGAGGATGGATTGGGGCTTCTTGTCACACCCCAAACCACCCCCTAGGAGGATTGGGTAGGTGACCCGAATTGCGTAACGGAAATCCGCCAAATCCCACGAATCTAAAAGCAGTGCTTACAAACATGGAACCATATCCACATCTTAACCATAAGTAAGATCAGAGTAATGCAGGACATCTACTATTCAAAAGTAAATGGAAGCATAGCGATACGGGAAATGGTGATAATATATACATATAAAGTCTTGCTTGGTACACTTCCAAGCACACACAACCCACAACAAAGAAACAAAAGCTATTAGGTAGATACAAAAATATATACAGGGCAAGCATTCTCAGCCCCAAAAGAAAAAGAAAAGAAAACTACAATAACCAAGTCAGAACAGGGATACTCCAGAAAACCCAAAAGGAGTCCCCAGTCAAAACATCACATGCATGCTTCAATTGTCTTCATCAACAACCACCAAAAATGTACGTAGAATCGGTATGACCTCCGTCGGGGTCCATACCAATAACATCTTAACCACCAAAACTCTCCTCCTCGAAATAGCCCGCTATGCCATAGCGGCATCAACTTGCAAGATCATCTAGGAAGAAATAATATATAACAGAGTGTGAGCCCCACTGAGCTCGTGAGAAAATAACATCCATCATGCATGCATATGAAATCACAATCCACAGTTCCTATGATCTACATGATATGCAAGTCTAGATTTTATTATTATCCACCTATCATTACAACTAAGTCTGGTCTTGCCACTACAATCCCCAATACATGTATCTCTGGTGCGGGCTTCTAACCCCTTCCCGCGATACATCCATTAAATTATCGGAGAAGACTGGTCAGCCCCCACATTCGTTCACCAAGGTCGGCCCGACCAGTCCTCTGTGATTATCCAGGGGGACAACCGTTTCTTCCCTCATGCACCATTGCGGTGTTCTTTTATTTATGCACCATTCCGGTGTTCTTTTATTCTTTTTTATTTTTTCACTCCCTGATAATTGTCCCCACAGGCATCCAGCACCTTAACCCCTGCTGGCAAGGGTGCATAGCACGGGTGATGAAACTCTAGCCCCATGTCTATATGGCATCGTATGAGTCCAGCGGCGTCAACCATACCCCATAATACGGGCTACCATAGGCCCCATTTCCAAGCCGAGTATGGCATCTAGTCTAGCAATCACAACCATCATATAGAATTCACAATGTTGATCAACAACAGACATTATGCAGTGATTTGAGTAATTTGAATTGTAAGTAAATAACACAGCATTCATGATTCAATTATTAATAGCCAGCATCAGATCATAATTACATTTGCACATACGATAGTATTATTCACTCACCAGTACTTGGCTCTAGGTACTCAGTCACAAATTCAGTTCTAGCAGTTGTCTGGTTATTGTCCTCGAGCATAGGATCAAGTCCTAGATGTAAATCACAAATTGTCATGTTGAGTTATCAGTCTATCATTAAAAGTCCTAAGGTTACCCTAATCTTACTGGGTTAACTCGGAGTTCAATTGGTTCACTCTTGGAATCACTGAGCTGTACTCCGGGCCTTAGGTCATGTTTCGGTGCATGGGCCAGTGCTAGGGTACAGGGGTAAATTGGTCATTTGAAATACCAATACCTACCACTAGGTCAGAACATGGTCCCACAACAGTCTATGACATAATTACACTACTGTCCACTTTAGGTCAGTGATGTAGAATCAAACACAGCAGTGTACAGACACATGCGAGGCTTACTTAGGGTTCCAAAATATTTTTCATTTTTGAAAGATTCCATCACTGGGCCTTGCACTGGGCCTTGTTGCATCGCCCAGTGCCTATAGAATTGACCTTGGGCTGAGTTTCCAAAGTTGGACCTGCAGGGCAGGGCCTACACTGGATCCTCTGCATGTTTGGGGATCTGGGTAGCCCATGTGGTGGTCTATCTCATGGTCCAATCGATTTCATCATTAGGGTTCCAGTCAGACTGACTGTGGCTGCCCGAGTAACCCTGGTGAATAGCGTTCAGGGTTTTGTCAAACCTGAAATCTTGGATTCAGCCACATGCAGGGCTGGATATGCATGTTCAATAGGGTTTCAGGTCTCTACAGCCCTGGCTTGCAATCTGGGCTTCAATCCATCAACCAGAAGGGGATCTAGGCAGTGCAACCATGCACAACCAGATTTCGGCCAAGGCAACAGCATAACTCAATATTGATTTTCATAGAAAAACACCCAGATCTACCATGCACAAGATCTGCATGTCTGATCTGGACCAAGACTAGGCAAACCCTAGCTTGTCTGGGCTGCCCAGGGTTGTAAATCATAGCAAGAACAGAGAAAGAACAGGTACAACAGGTATACAAGGGATTTTTATACCTAAAAATAGCTGTAGGTGAGCTCGGATCAGCCTGAGATGGGCTGCTGCAGCTCTCCTCTCTTCCTTCCTCCTTCCTTCTTCTCCTTCTTCTTCTTTCTGTCCTTTCTTTCCTCTCCTTTCTTTCTCGGATTCAGATTTGCCAAGGGCTCTAAAATGAGCCCAAGTCCTCCTATTTTGAAGCTTAGCCTCTACTGAGGCCTGTTTGCCTTCAGTCCCTCTTTTAAAAATTGATTTTTGGAACTGATTCTGTTCAGTTCTGGGCTCTCTGGTGGGGTCCACAGTGAACCAGGGATATGAGGTGGTCCCTCAGGGTCCCCTCTATCACTAGAGGGTGTCCATGGTCAAGTGGGGTGGTCCCCACATTTTTAATAATTAAAAATGTGCAAAAATAGCCACTGGGCGTTGCCACATCGCCCAGTGCCATGGCCCAATGAATTCCAGCAACATGAATTCAAAGGGGGATTACACAGGGGTTTGACCCGAGGTCAAGGTACTGTCCCCAAATGCCCACCATGGATTTTTACATGATTTTCAGAGGTGAGTCCCACCATTTTAGGGAGGAGAGAGATTACCTGGTTCCAAGTCATACATCAGTCTGTGAGCTGTGCAAGTGCAGGGGTCTGCTATCTATCTTCTAACAGGTACATAGGGAAACTTGTTCAAAGCATTCTCATTGATCTCATTGAGTGGAGTGATGCTCCCCAGTGATCCTGGTGGCCTGGCCAGGGGTTCCTGCACTTCAGTTAGATTCTAGTCCTCGAAATTTGCTTACCATGTAATCCAAAAAGCTGAGGATATTTCTCCTTCATTTCTTCCTTACGTTCCCATGAAGCTTCTTCCACTGGGTTGTTTCCCCATCGAACCTTCACAAAAGTAACGGTGCGGTTACGGAGGTTATGCTCCTTTCTGTCTAATATCTCCGTGGGGTGCTCTTCATAAGTCATATCCATGTCCAACTATTCAGGTTCAGCTGATAACACATGTGTCAGATTGTTTATGTATTTTCATAGCATTGACACATGAAAAACATCGTGGATGCCTGGCAAAGAATGTGGTAGAGCCAGCCTGTATGCTACGGGTCCCACTCTATTTAGAATTTCATATGGACCAATAAATCTTGGGCTCAACTTGCCTTTCTTGTTGAAGCGTAGCAGTCCTTTGGTTGGAGAGACTCGAAGAAATACTTTTTCTCCGATCTCAAATTCAATATCCTTCCTTCGATTATCCGCATAACTCTTCCATCTTGACTGAGCTGCCTTGATCTTCTCTCTTATGACATCCACCTTATCGCAGGTCGCTTGAATCATTTTGGGTCCGAGATATTTCTACTCACCAACTTCATCCCAATAGAGCGGAGTTCGACACTTCCTGCCATAAAGTGCTTCGAACGGTGCCATGCCAATGGTGGAGTGGTAACTGTTATTGTATGCAAATTCCACCAGTGGTATGTGAGCATCCCAACTGTCATTCATTTCCAAAACACAGGCTCAGAGCATGTCCTCCAGAGTCTGAATGGTTCTTTCTGATTGTCCGTCCATCTGCGGATGGAAAGCTGTACTAAGATTCAATTGAGATCCCAATGCCTTTTGTAAACTTCTCTAAAACCTTGAAGTAAATCGAGGATCTCTGTCAGACACAATACTGATGGGCATGCCATGTAAGCGGACTATGTTGTCAATGTAGATTTGGGCAAGCTTCTCCATCGAATAACTTATCTTAATTGGTATGAAATGAGCTACCTTTGTCAGTCCGTCTATGACCACCCAAATTGCTTTCATGCCCTTCCTGGTGTTGGGCAAATTTGCTACGAAATCCATAGTGATTCTTTCCCACTTCCACTCAGGTATGGGAAGTGGTTGCAAGAGTCCATACGGTCGGTGTCTTTCCGCCTTTATTTGTTGACAGGTGAGGCACTTAGACACGTAGATTGCTATGGTCTGCTTTATTCCAATCCACCAATAATATTTCTTCAAGTCCTTGTACATCTTTGTACTTCCCGGGTGGATAGTATAGGGTGAGCTGTATGCCTCCTTGAGAATTCGGTCTTGGACATCAAAATCCTCAGGCACGCATAATCTATCATGAACTTCAATGCTCCATCTTAGGCCAATGTAAAATCCGGGTCTCTGTGGACACCATGTTGAATTTCTAATATAATTTTAGCCAGCTCATAGTCCAATGCTTTCTTCATAATTATCTCCTCTCGTATCAACGATTGCAGGTCCATTACTGCTAATTGCATAGCCGCTTCTTCGATCATGAGCTCCAAATTAAATTTCTGAGCTTCCTCTATTAATTGTTCACTTACGACTAATGATGCGAGGGATGCAATCTGAGATTTTCTGCTTAATGCATCCGCCACAACATTGGCCTTACCAGGGTGGTAATGGATTTCACAGTCATACTCCTTTACCAATTCTAGCCACCGCCTCTGTCTCATGTTCAGCTCCTTTTGGGTGAAGAAATACTTCAGGCTTTTGTGATCATTGAAGATTTCACTCTTTTCACCGTATAGGTAGTGTCACCATATTTTCAACGCGAAAACTATCGCTGCCAATTCCAGGTCATGAGTGGGTAGTTCTTCTCGTGTTCCTTCAGCTGCTTGGTGGCATAAGCGACTATTTTACCTCTCTGCATCAGGATGCCACCTAAGCCTGTTCTAGATTCCTCCGTATATACTACCATTCCTCCAGTTCCATCTGGAATGGTCAAAATCGGAGCTGTTACCAATCGGTTCTTTAGTTCTTGAAAACTCTTCTCGCATATCTCATTCCATTCAAACTTAGTACCCTTCCTCGTGAGTTTTGTCATGGGCACCAAAATGCGTGAGAAATTCTCAATAAATCAACGATAATAACCGACCAATCCTAAGAAAATTTGGATCTCCGTGGCATTCTTCGGAGTTTCTCATTCGAGTACCGCTTTCACCTTGTTAGGGTCTACCTTGATGCCGTCCTTAGTGACGATATGCCCCAGGAAACCAATTTGGTTGAGCCAAAATTCACACTTACTAAATTTGGCATAGAGCTAGTGTTCCCGCAGCCACTGTAGCACGAAAGTAAGGTGTTGCGCGTGCTCCTCCTCATTCTTAGAGTACACCAGGATGTCGTCAATAAACACTATGATGAACTTATCCAGTATGTCATGGAATACTTTATTCATCATATCCATGAACGCTATCGGGGTGTTGGTTAGTCCGAACGACAACACTAAAATTTCATAATGTCTGTATCGAGTTCGGAATGCCGTTTTATGGATGTCACCACTCTTGATCTTCAGTTGATGGTATCCCGACCTAAGATCAATCTTGGAGAAAACTCTTGCCCCTTGTAGCTGATCAAAAAGGTCGTCAATATGTGGCAATGGATATCGATTCTTGATTGTCAGCTTATTCAACTTGCGGTAGTCGATACACAGCCGCATGCTTCCATCTTTCTTCTTTACGAATAGCACAGGTGCTCCCCAAGGTGACACACTAGGTCGAATAAATCCCTTCTTCAGCAAATCTTGAAGTTGTGTCTGCAACTCTTTCAATTCGACTAGCGCCATCCTGTATGGTGCCATGGATACCGATGCTGCACCAGGAATCAGGTCAATCGCGAACTCTATATCCTGGTTCCGCAGCAACTGTGTCAGATCTTTTGAAAATACATCAGGAAATTCTCTGACGATGTGGAGTTCCTCCAAGGGTTTTATCTTTGCCTTCGTGTCTATCATAGTAGCCAAAAAGCCTTGGCATCCATCATCAAACAACTTCTGTACCTGAAGTGTGGATAATGTTATTCGTCTGGATTTCCTCCTTGGTTCACTTTGATAGGTGAAGTCCGACCCATCTTCTAGTTTAAACTTTATCTTTTTCTCCGCACACATGACGTTTGCACCATAGGCAGACAGCCAATCCATGCCTAATATCACATCAAAATCATTTATATCCATTTTTATCAGTCATGCGGTTAGATTCTTCCCACAGATTTTGATCTGACAGGGGTCGTAGACCTCTTTCAAACTCACGATATTCCCTGTCAGTGTACTAACTATTAACTCGTGCCCGATGTCCCTTGGTTGATCTTCCATCTTACTCGCAAAGGTTGAGGAGACGAAAGAGTGGGTTGCACCCGAGTCAAATAATACTCATGCGGGTAGGTAATTTAGGTTTCACGAATTAAACCAGTTATTTTCTATAATTTACAGTGTTCGACCACTTACCTGTCATTATGTCGGGGTTTGCCTCAGCTTCTTCATTAGTCAAAGCGTACACCTCTCCTTGCATCCGATTGTCCCATGGATAAAATGGCCTGGCGTAAGGGTTGATTAAATGAATTGTTGCCATATCCACGCAATTTGCAATCTCTAGCCATATGCCCTTCCTTGTTGCATAGATAGCACTTAAAGGGCAGAGCTCCAGGTGTTGAGGCCTTGCTCGCTTGACTTGCTGTTGGTTGGGCTGGCGAAGCTGCTATCATCGGTTGACTCATAGTAGGTTGAGCGGATCGAGTAAATGTAGGGCAAAAAGAATTTTGACCTACGCTCGGCCTACGATACAGAGTTGGAACAGGACTTGAGCTCATTCCTCGATAAACTTTATTTGGCCAACTATAGGTTTGGAAATTATTTGACCTTTTGTTCAAACCAGGCGATGTCACAGTCTTTTCTTTCTCTTTTTCCTTGAATCTATCCTCCATTGTCTTCGCCTTATCAACCATTTAAGCATAATCCCAAATATCCTTGATTGACAAAACTGATCCAATCTCAGTTTTGAGTCCCTTCTCAAATTTCTTGGCCTTACTAACTTCCCCTTTTAAGTGCTCTGGAGCAAAGTGGAATAGATCTTTGAACTGCTATTGGTAATCTAGTACCAACTTTTTCCCTTGCATCAGTGCGATGAATTCTGCTTCCTTTCTATCCTTGAAACTTTCGGGAAAGTAATTTTTGAAGAAAACTTCTTTAAACTGTTCCCATGTGGGGTTCAGGTGAGTAGCCTCCAAATTAGGCCTCGTTGCCTTCCACCAAGCTTCGGCTTCATTTTGCAACTAATAACCCGCATAAATAATCTTTTGCACGTCCGTGCACTCGAGTACTTTAAATGCTTTTTCCAGGGCACTAATCCATCTTTCTAGCTGCATTGCCTCAGAGGTTATTTTAGAAAATGCAGGCGGTTGGAGTTTCTTGAACCTTTCCATAACCTTGGCGGTAGAATTTTCCCCTAAGTGCTGAGGCACAGGTGGTGGAAATAGCACTGGTCGATTGGGTGGTGGTGGTGGTGCAGCGCGTTCGTGCATCATAGTTGCAAACTGTGTAGACATCTGACCAAGCAACTCCTGTTGTTGTTGCATGGTTCGCATCATTGTGGTCATGAATGCAGTCACGTCGCCAGCTGCCACACTTGGCTGAGGTGCTGTTTCAGTAGCTTATGCAGCTGCTGGTGCTCCTGATGAAGCAGCCAATGCTTCAGAGTTTTGAGCCTCAGTTCCGTTGGGCCGTTCAACCTCCGGTACAATTCTAGGTTGTTTACCCTTACGACCTCCACAAGAACTTCTAGTGTTGACCATTGTTGCATCTCTGAAAAGAGGAGCGAGTTCAATATTCCAATTCATCTATACGGATCAGCAGTTGTTCCCTAGCTAATAGATACTAACCCAGTCCATAGTTCCAATGAGTATCATGAGTCATACCAGTAAAGTGGATTATTAAATTCATTATCTTGGTTTGTTAGGTGTTGTGTCTTATTGAATACCTTATGTTTCTCTTTCTTATGTGTTTTATGAGTCAGTATGTTATGCATGGCACTAATGAAAATTTTTTCAGAATTTTAAATAAAGACTTTTAATTAATTACCTGATCTAGCAGGCAAACATCTCCAGCTTCATCCCGGTCTCAAACTCTAGTGCCAGTAGAAATTCTATGTCAGCTATCACCTCTCCAGCTAGACTCAGAAAATGCTCTTGGTCCTCGGGTCCACTAATGGCTGCAATAGCCAAGTAAAAGTCCAGTCGACTCTCAACCCGAGGTAACACTAACCGTATCCGTCTCAGTCACTCTCATAAATGTCTAATATAAAGCATGATGCTGGGGTCACCAACCTCAGTCAACTCACTGGTCCTGTCACATAACATGGTTCTAAGCATTAGGACATACTTAATTGAAAGAATTAAGTACACGACTATTGGAAACTTAAATAACCATAACACCAATATAACAAATCCTTGGGTTGGCTCGAGGTACCTTAGTGTCTACGTCTTCGATTGGCTAAGAGCCCTATTAGGTCCTATTCTCAGTTATCCTAGGCCTAGGTTTGGATGAGGTCTACGCTTTCCATACGTACTACGCACGTAACACAACATACCTATATAGCTATGTTCAGTTTGCATCACAACAATTCAATCGGTTCATACATTATAGTAGACAAGCATAATGTATACTTATAATACATACCATATATTATATTTATATATATGTATTGTACATAATTATGCACATTAATATATAACACACACTTGTCTAAAACCTAGCCACATAGGTTCCTTTCCCTTAGTCCCTATTTGTGAAATTTACCTTCTTGAGCTTATGAAACCTAAGTCCTTAAGTTATCAATTTCTTATTATGTAATATATTTTAATATTTTTGTTATTTAATAATAATAATAAATTAAATTTTTTTTTGTAAAAGTCCTTACTTTAAGGTCTTATGAAGTTATTATGCCAAAAAATAAGGTTTCCATGTGAAAATACTAATTTTCCTGTAATATTCCATCACTGGGCGATGTCTCTGGGTGTTGCCACATCGCCCAGTGCCATCGCCCAGAGAATCGAGGAGCAAGGTTTTAAGTCCGAGAGGGCCCCATTTGTTCCCTATTCTATTCCAAACTTATCCAAACCTTAGGGAAAAGTTCTTAAAGAGTAAGGGGACCACTTCCCCACTATTTCTCATCGATTCCTCGGGCTATTTGTGATCACATACGCTCTCTGGTAAGCTTTCTAGGTCAAACTTGTCTTTTGCATATCTCTATTCACTTCCCTCTTGTTTTGGTTTTGATTTTCACCCGATTGCTAGTCCTAACCATGGAGTTTCTTTCTCTTTTGTAGAGAATGTCCACTAGCAGGCGTACTACACGTAAATCAGTAGCCCAGAAAAGGCTACGGGCTGAGTCTAAGGACTCCACCTATTCTGAGGTTCTTACACCATCTCCTGAAAATGATTCATCTTCAGAGGAGCCAGATTTTGACCACCATCTTTTCTCTAGGTATGAGTACGCTAAGGAGTGGAAGAATTTCATTTTTATAAAGATAGTGAATGGCCGGGTGGTGCGAGTAGAGGACTTCCACCAATATGGCCTCTTCGCCAAATTTAATGCCCTAGGCTGGGCATCGATGTTATCTCCTACCGAGCCTTATTATCCCAACTTGGTTCGGTACTTTTACTGTAACTTGGGGCCTTCTAGTGCCCAGGAGTTCGGGGTGGAGAGTAGGGTGAAGGGAGTTGATATCAGGCTGACCACTACCCTATTGGCAGAGATCCTGGGTTTACCTGACACAGGTTATAGGGTTTATTACCAACCCTGCATGGACATATCTGAGATGTTCTCCCTTGAGACTAGGAGGACAATTTTCACTACTTTGACCGGTTCAGGGAATACTCCTAAGTCTGAGACTGCCTACAAGCCTAGTGCTAGGGTTATTAGTAGATGTGTGACCTATAACATCTACCCCAAGGGAAGAAACAAGGGCAGCATATCTATGATGCGGGTGTATACCACTTACTGCCTGCTAGGTGCTGGTCAGGGGGGTCCAGTCATCAACCTCCCATATTTATTACTCCAGGTGATGCTTTACCACGCAAGGAATCCAGCCGATGGTAACCTTCCTTATGGGAAGTTCCTTACATTGGTCTTTCGATACTTTGGGGTTCCGTTGGAGGGGGAATACATTGACAGGGTCCGATCCAGACCCATAGACAAGACTTTGATTTTGAAGATGAAAGTGCCTGGAGAGGATCTAGTAGTTGATGAGGAGCAAGGTGTCGATCCACAGGATGTGGATCAGATTGGAGAGGAGCAGGGACACATTGGAGTAGACTCTCAAGGCATGTATACGGAGGAGCAGGGACTAGGTCCAGATGATCTCGAGGGTTTTAACACACAGTTTATGGACTTACCTGCTTACGAGACTATCGGTGCCACCAGTTCACAGGTTCCAGGGCCTCCAGATTGGGCTCAGGTGATGGCACAACTTCAGAGCCTTGGTACACAGATGTCAGACCTGGGATCCAGGGTGGACCAGAGCTTCACTTCCTTGGGCAGTAGAGTGGGTGCTGTCGAGCAGAGATTGGATTTCTGGGATAGATTCTACAGAGTTGACTCTCGCCAGACTCAGCCTCCGTCGAGCGACTTGCCTCCTACAGAGTAGTTCCTATAGTACTGAACTTTCATGCTACATGGTTTTGACTACTGTTATTTTCTTATGCTTATGTACTTTTCTTTCTTTGTCTTCAGTTTATATACTTGTTGAATTGCTGTTATGCAATCAAACTTTTGTAACTATTACTGAGTTAATGAAATTCTTGCATTTTTACTTAATTGCATCTACCTCCCCTGTGGTTTTTAATTCATGCATGTTTTATTGTTTAAAGCTTATTAGTCTAGTCTGCAACCCATAATCTAAGAAGAGCCTCTCGTTCTGATACCAAGCTCTGTCACACCCCAAATCACCCTCTAAGAGGATTGGGTAGGTGACTCGAATTGCGTAATGGTAATCTGCCAAATCCCACAGATCTAGAAGCAGTGCTTACGATCATGGAACCATATCCACATCTTAACCATAAGTAAGATCAGAGTAATGCAGGACATCTACAATTCAAAAGTAAATGGAAGCATAGCGATAAGGGAAATGGTGATAATATATACATATAAAGTCTTGCTTGGTACATCTCCTGGGCATTCACAACCCACAACAAAGAAACAAAAGCTGTTAGGTACATATGAAAATATATACAGGGCGAGCATTCTCAGCCCCAAAAGAAGAAGAAAAGAAAACTACAATAACCAAGTCAGAACGGGGATACTCCAGAAAACCCAAAAGGAGTCCCCAGTCAAAACATCACATGCACGCTTCAATGGTCTTCATCAACAACCACCGAAAACGTATGCAGAATCGGTATGACCTCCGTCGGGGTCCACACCAACAACATCGTAACCACCAAAACTCTCCTCAAAATAGCCCGCCATGCGACAGCGGCATCCACCTGCAGGATCATCTAGGAAGAAACAATATATAACAGAGTGTGAGTCCCACCGAGCTCGTGAGCAAATAACATCCATCATGCATGCATATGAAATCACAATCCACAATTCATATGATCTACATGATATGCAAGTCCAGATTTTATTATTATCCACCTATCATTACAACTAAGTCTGGTCTTGCCACTACAATCCCCAATACATGTATCCCTGGTGCGGGCTTCTAACCCCTTCCCGTGATATATCCATTGAGTTGTCGGAGAAGACTGGTTAGCCCCTGCATTCGTTCACCAAGGTCGGCCCAACCAGCCCTCTGTGATTATCCAGGGGGACAACCGTTTCTTCCCTCATGCACCATTCTGGTGTTCTTTTATTTATGCACCATTCCAGTGTTCTTTTATTCTTTTTTTTTTCTTCCACTCCCTAATAATTGTACCCACAGGCATCCAGCACCTTAACCCCTGCTGGCAAGGGTGCGTAGCACGGGTGATGAAACTCTAGCCCCATGTCTATATGGCATCGTATGAGTCCAGCGGTGTCAACCGTACCCCATAATACAGGCTACCACAGGCCCCATTTCCAAGCCGAGAATGACATCTAGTCTAGCAATCACAACCATCATATAGAATTCACATTGTTGATCAACAACAGACATTATGCAGTGATTTGAGTAATTTGAATTATAAGTAAATAACACAGCATTCATGATTCAATTATTAATAGCCGGCATCAGATCATAATTACATTTGCACATACGATAGTATTATTCACTCACCAGTACTTGGCTCTAGGTACTCAGTCACAAATTCAGTTCCGGCAGTTGTCTAGTTATTGTCCTCGAGCACAGGATCAAGTCCTAGATGTAAATCTCAAATTGTCATGTTGAGTTATCAGTCTATCATTAAAAGTCCGAAGGTTACCCTAATCTTACTGGGTTGACTCAGAGTTCAATTGGTTCACTCTTGGAATCACTGAGCCTTACACCGGGCCTTAGGTCATGTTTCGGTGTATGGGCCAGTGCTAGGGCACAGGGGCAAATTGGTCATTTGTAATACTAGTACCTACCACTAGGTCAAAACATGCTCCCACAACAGTCTATGACATAATTACATTGCTGTCCACTTTAGGTCAATGATGTAGAATCAAACACAGTAGTGTACAGACACATGTGGGGCCCACTTAGGGTTCCAAAGTATTTTTCATTTATGGACAGATGTGGGGGAAGGGCATTTTTGTCATTTCCCACATCCCACAGTGTCCAAGGATCAAGGCCATCGGGAAATTATAGATCTGCCCCTTCATTTTTGAAAGATTCCATCACTGGGCCTTGCACTGGGCCTTGCTGCATCGCCCAGTGCCTGTAGAATCGACCTTGGGCTGAGTTTCCAAGGTTGGACCTGCAGGACTGAGCCTACACTGGATCCTCTGCATGTTTGGGGATCTGGGTACCCAATGTGGTGGTCTATCTCATGGTCCAATCGATTTCATCATCTGGGTTCCAGTCAGACTAACTGTGGCTGCCCGAGTAACCCTGGTGAATAGTGTTCAGGGTTTTGTCAAACCTGAAATCTTGGATTCAGCCACATGCAAGGCTGGATATGCATGTTCAATAGGGTTTCAGGGCTTTAACCACCTAGGGTTTGGTCTCTGGAGCCCTGGCTTGCAGTCTGGGCTTCAATCCATCAACCAGAAGGGGATCTGGGTAGTGCGACCATGCACCGCCAGATTTTGGCCAAGGCAGCAACATAACTCAATATTGATTTTCCTAGAAAAGCCCAGATCTACAAAGCACAAGGTCTGCATGGCTGATCTGGACCAAGACTGGGCAAACCCTAGCTTGTCTGGGCTGCCCAGGGTTGCAAAGCACAACAAGAATAGGTACAGCAAGTATACAGGGGATTTTTATACCTAAAAATAGCTGTAGGTGAGCTCGGATCAGCCTGAGATGGGCTGCTGCAGCTCTCCCCTCTTCCTTCCTCCTTCCTTCTTCTCCTTCTTCTTCTTTCTCTCCTTTCTTTCCTCTCCTTTCTTTCACGGATTCAGATTTTCCAAGGGATCTAAAATGAACCCAAGGCCTCCTATTTATAAGCTTAGCCTCTACTGAGGCCTGTTTGCCTTCAGTCCCTCTTTTAAAAACTGATTTTTGGAACTGATTCTATTCAGTTCTGGGCTCTCTGGTGGGGTCTGCATTGAACCAGGGATATGAGGTGGTCCCTCAGAGTCCCCTCTATCACTAGAGGGTGTCCATGGTCAAGTGGGGTGGTCCCCACATTTTTAATAATTAAAAATATGCAAAAACAGCCACTGGGCGTTGCCACATCGCCCAGTGCCATGGCCCAGTGAATTCCAGCAACATGAATTCAAAGGGGGATTGGACAGGGGTTTGACCCTAGGTCAGGGTATTATCCCCACATGCCCACCATGGGTTTTTACATGATTTTTTAGAGGTGGGGCCCACCATTTTAGGGAGGAGAGAGATTACCTGGGATCCAAGTCATACATCAGTCTGTGAGCTGTGCAAGTGCAGGGGTCTGCTATCCATCTTCTAACAGGTATACAGGGAAACCTGTTCAAAGCATTCTCATTGATCTCATTGAGTGGAGTGATGCTCCACAGTGATCCTGGTGGCCTTGCCAGGGGTTCCTATACTTCAGTCAAATTCCAGCCAGTCAGGGGGCAGGGTTTGACACTTCTCGTCTCTTGAGGGTAGAGTGGGATCAGTGGAGTAATGCCTAGACATCTGGGATACATTTTATCGCGTTGACTCATTCTATTCACAGCCTCCACCGGGTGATTTACCTCCACCAGAGTAGTATCTAGCCTACTTTCATATGTTCTAGCCTGACTTGACTTTATGTAGTTCTGGCTTTTGGTCTTATCTTTTTTTTTTTTTTTTTTTTATAGTTTATGCATTTTCTTTCTCCTTTTTTTTTTTGGTCAGCATATGTAAATTGAAAGTAGTACTTTCAATCGAACTTCTTGTAGTGGCTCGGCCACAGTTATCTTTGTATTAATGTAATTATGCATCTTTGTCTTTTAACTACATCTACCTCCCCTATAGCTTTTACTTTGATACATGTTTTAATGGTGGTAACTTATTATTCCTATTCTGCATGCCATGAATGTAAGAAGAGCCTCACGCTCTGATACCACGCTCTGTCGCACCCCAAACCACCCCCTGAGAGGATTGGGTAGCTGACCCGAATTGCAAAATAGCAATCCGTCAAATCCCACGGATCTAGAAGTAGTTAATAGATTCATGGTCCCACATTCATAACATTACCTCAAGTAAAATCAAAGTGCTGCAGATAACTATAATTATAATAACAAAAGAGAAGGTGTAGCGATACGGGAAATGTTTGTGATATATATATACATATGCAAGTTTGATACATCCCCCAGTACGACCCACAAACTGACAAGTGAAGCTGACATATACATAAGAGAAAAGAGAGTACATATATATACAGGGCGAGCTAACTCAACCCCAAAAAGAAAAAGAGAAAGCTAAACATGAAACAGGAACGGAGATAAACTCCTATCAAAAGCAAAAAGGAGTCCCCAAGACAAAAAAACATCAAGAGCATCCCTCACTGGTCTTCATCTATAACCACTGAGAATGCTTGCATCATTGGTACGATCTCCGTCGTGGTCCACACCAATATCATTATATTCACAAGGTCTCTCCTCCTCTAAATGAGCCTCTATGCCATAGCGGCATCCACCTGCAGAATCATCTAATAGAAAAGCATATATAACAGAGTGTGAGCCCCACTGAGCCCATGAGTAAAACATATCATCATGTATGCATATGCAACCACAATCCACATGATCCTACATGATATGCAAGTCCAGATTAATTATTAGCCACCTAACATTATAGCTAAGTCAGGTTAGTGCTACTACAGTCCCCAATACATGTATCCCTGGTGTGGGCTTGGTTGCCCTTTCCCGCGATACACCCATTGAGTTATCGGAGAGAACCAGCCGGCTCCAGCATCTCTCTACCCAGGTCAGCTTGGCCGGCCCACTAGCTTAAACATGTGAGGTAACCGAGTTAATATCAATTCACCTTACCGGTGCATAAACTTTGTTTGGCATATAGCCATGATTCACTTATCGGTGCTTCCCAAGCATGTAGCTCGAGGCTTCCCGGCATATTTGCCCTGGGGCATCCCAGCTGAGCTGAGGCTTCCCGGCATAAACGCCTGAGGTTTTACAGTAGTCCTCATAGTTATCCAACACCTTAACCCCTGTTGGCAAGGGTGCGTAGCACGGGTGATGAAACTCTAGCCCCATGTCTATATGGCATCGTATGAGTCGGGCGGTGTCAACCGTATCCCATACTACGGGCTACCATTGGCCTCATTTCCAAGCCAACTACGGCATCTAGTCTATCATTCACAATCATCATGATATATTCAAGCAGTATTGATCAACAGTCACACGATGTGTAATATTTAAGAAATTGAATTTAATCAAGTAACAAGCAATATAATTGAAGAATTTAATTGCCGACATAATAATACTGTTACACGTACATACACGATAATATTTCATTCAACTGGGTCTAGTTCTAGGAATTTAGTTGTAGTTTCAATTCCAGCTGCAATCTGGCTGTAGGCCTCGAGCGTGGGATCAAACCCTAGATATAAACAAAAAATACGTTATTTAATATTCCAAACTATTTTTGGATGTCCTAGGGTTGATCTAAGCTCACTGGGTTGACTCGGTGCACAATTGAACATCACCTGGAATTCTCTGGGCCTTGCACTGGGCCTTAGGCTTATGTCCCGGTGCATCATCCAGAGATTGTGACTTAGGGGCAAAATGGTCATTTACCATAAAAGTACATGTCTCTAGGTCCAAATAACCACACAACACTGATTTCAACTTAGCAGTGCTGCAGGACCAACACAAACAGGGTTTCCAAGTCCTACGGGGCCCACTTGGGTACGCAAGGTATTCATACATGTGGATAGATGTGGGGAGGGGTATTTTGGTCATTTACCACCTCCCTACACTGATTTATGGTCCATGGGTGAAGATCCCCAAGCCAAATCAACAAGTCTGCCAATGTCCATTCACTGGGTGATGTCTCTGGGTGATGTTTGCATCGCCCAGAGATTGCATACAACATGAACAGGCTGAGATTCCAAGGTTTTTGCCCATGGGCAGTGTTCTTATCATTCCCCCATGCATGTTAGGTCATCATAGACCCCCTGGGGTGTACTTTGCACTGGACCCCATGGTTTTTTACCTGGGCCCACCACTTGGCTGCCAGGAGCTGCCCAGACAACCCAATAAATAGTAACCCAGCATATCTACAGCTGCAAACCATGGATTTGGCTGCATGCAAAGGTTATTTCACGTATAATGCAGTGATCCAAGGCTATTACAGCTCAGGGGTAGGTTGCATGCAGCTAGGGCACACAAATCTGAGCCCTAGACTGCCTGTTCTTGGTGTAACAATGCAGTGCAGTCTGGCACAACATGGGTTTCGGTCCTAGATGTAAAACAGCCGTGAAAAACACCATATAATGCTCAGATCTTTCATGCATCATGTTTGCATGTTGGATCTGAGATGATCCTTGGCAGCCCCCAGCTGTTATGGGCTGCCAATGGCCTGAAACCTATCTAAACAGCAGAGATCTAAGGAGAGCATTAATAAACCAGCAAGGCAGTAGGTAGGGGCATGGTTTTTATACCTGAACTGGTCTAGGGAAGGAGCTGGAGCTCAAGTTTGGAGGGAGGGACAGCTCTTCCTTCTCCTTCCTTCTTCTTCTCCTTCTTTGTCTCTTCTTCTCCTTCTCTCCACGATTTCAACAATAACCAAAGCTCTAAAATGAGCCTAAGGCCACCTATTTATAGGCCAGCCTCTCATTGGGGCCTGTTTGCCATCCTAGGTCCCTTTTAAAAATGTGTTTTTAACTTGATTCTCTGCCATTCTGGGCACTCAGGTGGGGTCCATAGGGGTCCAAGGGTATGAGGTGGTCCCCCAAACTTCCCTTAACCTATGGAGGGTGCCCATGTCCAATATGGGTGCTTCCCACACATCTATTCATTAAAATATTGCAATTTTCCACTCTGGGTGATGTCTGCATCGCCCAGAGATTACAGCAAGGTTGTTTCTTTATGAGCTTGCACAGGGGTTTGACCCAGGGTCAGGGCCTTACACCCACATGTCACCCAAGGCCTTTTACATAAATTTTTATGTGTGGGACCCACATTCATGGAGAGGAGAGAGAGTACCCGGAGTCCATGCAGTACATTATGTTGTGGGCAGTGCAACTACAAGGGTCTACAATCCATCTTCTGACAGGTATGTAGGAGGACATCCTTGGGGGTTCTCCATTAAATTCAATCACTGGGGTGATACTCCACAGTGTGCTTGGATGCCATGTCAGGGGTTCCTGTCCTTCAATCAAGATTTCAGCAAGTCAGGGGCAGGGTTTGACATCATGTAATCCTATAAGACCTTAGGGTAACTCCCCTTTGAAGCCCTAAAGCCCTCAAACCCTTAGGAGATGAAATCCTAGGTGAAAAACCAAAATCTCAGACTTAGTATTGGGTGGTTTTACATGCGGTTTTATATTCTGGGTAAAACCACCCATAAAATCGTCAGGGCTTAAAGGCCTTTGTTGGGAGTGGTTTTACCTGTGGTTTTAGGAATTGGGGTAAAACCAATAAAACCGCCCATCCCCAGAATTGCTGACAACTTGACCTTTGCCAGCTGTTTTGACTATAACTTGGTCTACTTGATATGTAAACTAGACTCAAAGGGCTACAATTATTATGAAGAAACATTGGACCCAATCAGTGAAGAAGGCCCTCGAAAGTGGGCCCAAACACTGAGGATATGTTTTGACAGCAACTTTAGAGCAGGATTTGAATTCGGTGGCCTCGCCCACGTCGTGGCTATTTGAGTAGGACTTGCTAAATTTTAATGGGACAATTGCAACCTAAGGTGCCCCTTAATTATACTAAGTAACCTATTGTGGTGCCAAGGTCTACCTTTGATGCCCTTAAACCCCCTTTCCCCTCATTGGTTTTAGCTTGGGAAACTTTGAAAATTGAAGTTGGACCTTGGGTTTCCACCTGAAACCCAGGGGGTGACCTTGGTTCAGTGTTGGACCTCATTAGTGAGGCATTGCCTCTAAGTACAACCCTAAAACCCCCTCCATGCAACCTTATTACTAAGTTTGGGTTTCATTATTCAGAACCCTAGAATGTGACCTTTAGGAGTTCAATCACTTAAATTCTCTAGACCCAATGAATTGAATGATGTAACTAGGCCTAGTGTACCCTAGGAAACCCTTCTCTTGTCCTTGAGATTTAAAGATCCAAGTGGGACAAATTGGGTTAAAGAACACCTTCAAAATTTGTATTTTACCTTGATCGAATACAAGGGCGGATACAAGGACTTGCTTGAAACTGCCCTTGGATCTGATGAATCCTGCATAGGCATATTGGATCGGAGGTAAGGCCGGATGCAAGGCCCTGCCTACAACCGGGCTTACTTTCTATGCTACCCTAAAGGCCTGCAGCCTATGTAATTTATGGGGTTTCCATAGGGGACTTTTCCCCACCCTTTCTAACACTCTTGTACACTATCCTAGGCTTTATTAATTATATAAGAAGAAACACTTAGCGGACATCGAATGACGAATCAAATCAACGAAACATGAACTATATTGTGAGTGGGGATTGGACCTTATCTTTATCTTAAGTATTTCTATGCTTAAATGATATGTCTGATGTATTCCTGTTATTTGCCATATTTCCTACATGATGCATATTTGCATTATTTAACTATGAATGTGTTCTTGTGTACGCTTGATGGCTATATGTTATGGTTGTGATTGGAAATGGATGAGATGATGTTGTGGTTTATTTGATGCCTTCATCATGTTCTATAATTGGTTTGTCATATGCCATGTCTTCTTGGTACCCGGGTGATAGATGGTATGGAACATCGACGCACCCGAAATACCTCTTGATACGATAGTTTCATATAACATTTTGCATATTGGGTTTATAAAAAAGGTGATTAATAGAGGTACAATGTGGGGAAAACCTTCCCTATCTCCATGATTGTTTTGATGATAACAAACGTGTTGGCACAAGCCATTGTGTAATAATATGTTAACAGGTTTGATGATGGAACCAAGAAGATCAAGCCAAGAAATTAAAGGACTTAAGCACAAGGATGTTCAAGACAAAGCTTGAAAGATCAATGCTTTGAAGACACCTCACCATTCTCACAAAAGAATAATTGAAGAATGAAGATTGAAGAACATCACATGAAGAAATCAAGTTGAAGACCTTCATGAAGATGCTCATATGCACATTCACAAATACACATTGTAGATGCTGGATTTTGCCACCCCCCAATGATGAGGACAATCGGACACGAAAGACTGGCAATGCCTTTTAATAACTCTTTTCCTTCGGAGTGACTCGGACACCCCCTATTCCACCTCGTTTCCACCCGCGGTTCCCCGCATCCCCGGAACAACCCTACTCAACACCCATGCCTGAAGCCATGATCAGGCGGCACCATGCACGGCCGTGACACTGCACGGAAGCACCGCACCCGGTTGTGGCACAGCACCCAGCAAACCCTGATCCCACGCCACCGCACGATGGCGGTGCGCCCCAAGCCACTGTGTCGTGGGGGACCAGAAGTGAAATTTTTTTTTAGTCCGGTGGCACCGCAACACGAAGATTTTGCCTATAAATACCCTCACCCCTCATTTCAACAAGTTCCAAATTGAGGAGAGGGGGGACCTCTAGAGCTTCAGTTTTTAGTTTTTTTCCTTTTCTTCAGTTTCGAGACCCTGCCGCACTATGATTTTGAGTTTTCGAGCCTCGTCCCTCTGTCCGGAGTCCGAGTCCCCAGACCCACCTTTCCTAACCCATTTCCGCCCAAAACCCCGAAGTCTCCCATGGCCTAGTCACCCTGCCCGATGTCCTAATCCCTAGTTTCAGAAGCTTTTCAATGCCATTATTCTGTCTGAGGTCCTAGTACCCGATACCCGTACGCCGTTACTCAGCCCGATATACGAGAAGCCTAGCTTCCAAAGCTTTCCGACACTGCTATTCTGTTCGAGGTCTTAGCACCCGACACCCGTATGCCATTATGCTGCCTGACATCTGGGTGATTATTCTCTGAAGGTTTTTCGACGCCGTTATTCTACCTGATATTCAGCCAATTACTTTCTAACGCCATTATTCTGTCCAACGAAGGACAAAGCCAGTCTTTTGCCTCCACCTGAGCTGGGGACGCGATCTGTCCCATATTGCATTGGTTTAAAGCATATAGGTATCTAATACTTTCATCGCATTTTAATTTTGTAATGATGTAGACTTTTAAATAATGCCCGTGTAGTGTACAGTAGTTAATTTAATTAAGCAGTTTGTGCATCATTTTAGCTATACATGTGAAAATAGGACATTTATGAAGGTAGAATATTCAAAAACCAGCATATAATAGAAAGACCGATTTACCTGGTCGAGGTGGGTGCCTAATACCTTCCCACTCTCGTAACCTGGCCTCTTACCCCGAATCTTTGACCAGACCAAACGAAGTCCCGTAGCCCTTCATAGGGCTACACCAATGGGTCCTAGGCCCTAATCCTAGGTGGCAATTCCATTTCATTTAATTGTATGACCTCCATCCCCTGATAAATCATGAACTTTGAGAAGACGCATTCCTTCTCTCTCTCTCCAATAGAGGAGCATAACCTAACTCACATCTGGACCAAGCGCTGTTTGGAATGCGCACGTTCCCAAAACGGAATGGATCCTCACAGTGGCGACTTCACTGGGGAATGATGGTCAAGCTTTCAATACTAGATGCTACCGTTGAACGCAAGAATATTCTTCCTTCTGCATTATTGATTGATAAAATGTTCGACTAACCCCTTTTGAGTACTAACCACATCATGCATTGTGTTCGAAGTGAAATCAAATGACGAGGGTACTCCCTATTGTGCCTCTACCGCTGGGGAGGTGGGACACATCATACTAAGTACTCTAAGATCGGATGATACCCGCTTCCGCCACCACTATCATGCACACACAACACTGCATGGAAACACACAGCCCCGTGGTTAGTTGTTGGGCCCCATATGTAGATATGGGTAATTTGTAGTGAAGCCATAGCCCTTGATATTTACTGTATGAGTTTAGAATCATCGACGAGGGTAATCACTAGTGTGCCATGGGTTACTTCGCTACTCAAAAAGGGCACTAGTTGGATTACTCTGAGATCATGCGACCTACTCTCCAGGTACATTAAAAGCACCACATGCCAACGATTCATGACCACGAGCGATAGGTATATCGGTTCTATCAAGGATAACCTTTTTCTGTCTTATCAACCTACCCATTGCATGCATCATGTAGGAAATTAGACCATATATGATTAGGATATGCCACAAACTAACATAGCAACCTTTTGGGGCCAAGAATGAGATTCTTGGCAGTATATCCTCCTTAATGTAGTTTACTCATCACGGGAAAGACCTCCATTTGTCCCTCGGATATCCCTCAATAATCCCTCTATAGTCCCTCGATGAAAGTGACACAATCGTCCGGGATGGTGTATCAAAAAAATTGTAGCCTCGATAGTCCCTCAAAAAATGGTATACTGCCCAGGATATTATGTCAATGATAGAGCTCTGGTTATCCCAAAATGGAAGGTACTCTACATTAACTAAGGATAGACTATCAGGAGATCCTTGAGAAAGCCTCCTCGTGACGATCCTAATTCAATCACTGGTAGCCATCGAATAAGGAAGGATTTTTGGCGAGATTGTATAGACCTATAAGGCCATAAGAGGCATTCCCAGGTCATTTTAGAGTCTGATGAAGATACCACCACTAATTACCTGAGTAAGGTGGGGCAAAGAGGTTAGAAACTGATCGTCACGCTACCCAACCATTGTTTGTATATTTGCTTTGTAAACCAGAACATAGATATGTATATATACATATATAAAGAAATAAAAAAAAGATCAAATCGATAAAAAAAATGATAATTTGTTTGTCACTCAAAATCTTAAAGCAATCTTTTGCCCTTACAAGGCACAAATCCACAACGAAAGAACCCTTTATTACCTGCTTGGGACCGTCAGGCTGACCGATTAACTCCGGCCCATCTCCACCAATCTCCATCCCCTTTGTCCAACAGAAATCCCAGCCCATTTTCTAGTCCCGCGAGGCAGAGTCTAGTACAGTCACCTCCTCTTACGAGTAACATGGATCCGCTGGAGGCCGGTTCTTCGAAAGAAGTTTTGAGTCAAGAAATGGTTAGCATGAGAAGAGAGATGACTGAGATGAGGCGCTAGTTACACAGATGGTTCAGGAAATGCAAAGTCAGTCTCGAGGAGATAATGCACAAATCCCCGAAGAACCTAGGGTGACGCTGATACCCAGGGTACAACCCAAAGTTGTGATAGAGGAAGAGGAAGTTGTGGTCCTTAACACCCCACACATCCCCCTGAGACTGAAAGAGAGAAACATATGAGGGAGAAAGTTGAAAAACTAGAGATTACTGTGCAAGGGAAAGCAGTAGCGAAACCAAAAGATGATTTGGTCTTCTTCCCGACAGGGAGAATACCTGAAGACTTCAAAAGGAAGCTTGACAAATTCAACGGGACAGGGGACCCCAAAGCCCATCTGAAGATCTTCATTACTGTGGCCATATCATGGGAGCTTATAGAGAATCAAATGGGTCAAGCCTTCCTTTACTCATTGGCTTGATCAGCTATGAGGTGGGTCACCCAGTTGGACCAGACTCAAACTCAAACCTTGTCGACAGTGGTGAAGGAGTTCACCAAGCAATATTCTTATAAAATTGAGTTAGATATTACTCGACGTGAGTTGGAAACCTTGAGGCAAGGAGCCGACGAAGGATTTTCCAATTTCATTATGAGGTTTCGTGAGAAGGCATCTAGGATATGGAAACGTCCGAATGAAGCAGAACAAGTGGAGATGATACTAGAGAACTTACATGGGGAGTACCATGACCGCCTCTACCTGTCAGCACATCAAAACCTTTGAAGCACTCATAGCTATAGGAAAGTGAATTGAAGATAAGCTCTTCAAAGGAAAGCAAGCCCAGGCTTCAACAAAAGAGGCCTCTGGATCTTACCCAACCAAGAACAACGAAGAAGAGGGAAGGGTCCCGAAGTGAACACAGTCACCATTGGTCAGTACACCGAGAAGAAGATTTCACCGATGGCCACTACATCGTTCGTTATCCAACCAGAATAGTTAGCTTATCCTAGATAATTCACTTTTGGTAATATGACTCCCACTTGCTTCTTCAAGCTCAAGAGGGAAGGGATGCTGGATGTCATACCACTGAGACATGTAGATTTGGCCAATCCACCTCCAAGATACAAGCCAGAGTTACATTGCTACTATCATAATTAGAAGGGTCACCAGACCGATAGATGCATACACCTCAAGCATGCCATACAAGACCTGATCGATGCAGGGAAGATAGCGTTGAAAGTGAAACAACAGCCCAATGTAACTACTAACCCTTTGCCAAATTATGGGGTGAATATGTTGTAAGAGGATGTCACTTGTGAAGGCCCAACATTCATAATCCAACCTATGAGACAAGGGAAGAAGTTAATGGATTCTTGAATTTACAGGGCTATCCTAATAGCCCAAACCCACGAAAAATGAGAAGAAAAGAAAAGAGTTGGAGGCTCTAAGGCAGAGGCTGAATGAAGGATTCTCCAACTTTGTCAAAAGATTCGTGAAGAAGCAGACCAGATGTAACCTCGCCCAATGAAGGAAGATCAAGGGATAATCCTGGAAAACCTGCATGGAGCATATCATGAGTATCTTGACCCCCAGAGGCGTGAGATACTGGAAGAAGTCGCCACCCTGAAGGGGTTGCTTGATGAAGATTAATTTGACTCCCCGAGATCATCTATTGAATCTGTAAATGCCTTGGAAGAAGGGATAATGGGTTTAGACCTAACCACTCTAATTCGGCCCATAGGGAGCTCCTTGAAGGAGTTAAAGAGAATTTGGAGGGATGAGGTGCATCTCATGTGGTAGATGGACCTCCCAGTAGAAGCCAGAACCAATATCAGCAATTTCCTAAGAGACATGTGCAGAAGAGAAATGATTGAAGCTCAGCCAACACCTATTCACGGCAGAAGCCGATACGCTTGAAAGAGGAGAGCGAAAAGGATGATGGTATGTGTCTATTGTGCAAGAACCAACTGCAATAGAAAATTCAAAGAAGGTGGACAGCAGTGTGATCGAGGGAAGGGAATAGCTATCGACCATTGAACGATGAAGCTGGAATATCTAGAGAATGGGTTAGATAACTTTGGGCCTCATACGCAATTGAGAAAGTTCGGGTTCACCGATTATGAGATCAGCCACATGAAATATGTGGAAAACTCAGAAGATGAAGAAGAATGCGCTAACTCGATGGTTCACATTCAACACATTGCGGGAGATCCACCTGAAGGTAATATGAAAATCATTGAAGAGGTCACACCAAGCTTGATCCAAACCGTATCTGTGCTGGCCATTGGTGAGACTCTCTCTGGAGACACTTTCTTTATCCAGATGGGAGGAAGTACCGATGACAGTGATGAAGAAGACTTCTAGTCATACTCTGAAGATGAGTTCTTCGTTGAAACTGCAATAAACAATATCAGAGCAAACAATGATGGGATGAATCCAACTGATCTTATCCAACCCATACCTCTGAGAAGTACCCTTGGGAAGTGGAAAAATGACTATGGGCTTGCATTCCAGCTCATTTCTGACCCATTATCCTTTCTTGGCCTGAAAAGAATAATCAACTGCATGGAGGCCTAAACGAATGCATACTTGCAGTCTGTCATATCCATCTTGCTCAGAATTTAGTCCTCTTTATAGCCATGGAAAGAAAAATGGTGACTTTACGTGTAAATTTGGACATGCAGCTCCTGATAGTCCAGAATAGCACAAAATAGCCCAAAAACTTGAAAAGCACAAGAAAGCACCAAGTAACTCAGTCCAATGTGGTAAAATGCATGCTTTATGCCCTAAGATTTCACACATAAATGTGCTCATCAACCGCATCTTCCAATTCTTTTAGGACTTGAGGTAATGGCTATTTCTCATTTATTGGTTGTTATTGTTATATTTCTTCCAGATAGCTTTTGTCTGAAAGTACTGCCTTAAAGATCATTTGGTGATCTTATCGACCATTCTATGGATCCCCTTGCTTCAAATGGAAGGGACCAAGCCCTTGGCCCACAGATTTCCTCATACTGGTTGACAGTAGGTTCTTTCTCCATTTCAGATGCTTCGCTGGGCAGTTCACTACCAGTGCCTTCATTCATTACTTCGTCGTTCAGACTTTCATTGGACATTTCTTCATCTAACTGTCCTTCAGAACCTTGATGACCTGGATCCTCTTCTTCTTTCCTATTGCTATCATTAGGGTGAATTCCTTTTGTTGGATCAAAGTATGGATCGTCGGTATTAACATTACCGACCCAATTTTCCCATTCTTCCATCATTCTTGGTAGACCTGCGTAGGGGAAATCATCCGAGTATAACATAGGATCTTGGGATGGATTCCCAAAGAAATCGTTTGTTAAGGCAAGATTCAACTAAGCCATGTTCCTCAGCTCATGCAACAGTCTCTGAAGCACATCTTCTTCTACTGATAATTCTATCTTTTCCATTTGTTCTGCCAAATGGCCACAAACCATGTTCGGGAAGCTGGAAGTAGGTTCGTAAATGATGTCATGGGTCGTGGATATTAGCTCAAGGATGTCTTGCACTTGATGGAAGATGCTCATGCACCATCTATCAAAGTCTTCTTCTTTGATGAACCATGCTCTTCTTGGATTTTCGGGAGACCTTTCTCCCTCACTACTGCTAGTTCCCTCAAAGAAGGCATTTCTAATCAGTGGTGGAGATCTACTGCAAGTATAGGACTATTTTGGTAATTTTCCAATCTTGAAGAGAGAGAAGAGCTGCTACCCACATGGGGGGAACCCACACTGTCAAGCTTCCACGATTTTTTGGGGTGCACCAGTGTTCCACGATTTTTAAAGGGTGCACCCTCCACGATTTTTAAAAGAGGACAGCTTGGGTATTTGATTTATTGTTGAGAGGAATCCTAGTCATCACCCTTATTCTCTCTCTCCTCCAACTTTTCAAGGGCACTTTTGGGATTTGACTATGGATAGATTTCTTTTGAAAAATATTCTCTTATCCTTGGAAGGTTGAAAAGTCAAAGATGTCTTGATCTCATTGCTTGGAGAAGACACCTACGAAGAAAAGGAAGCACATGAATAAATTAGAAAGTTACTTTTTGAAAAATAGAAAGTTTATGTAGCTAAGATTTATCTCTCTCCTTTCTATTTTTTCTCTTTTTTTTTGGGATTCAAGTAATGTAAAGGAGGAAGGAGAAGATAATATTCTATTATCATTGGATTTCTCTCTCCCATACTCTCTCTCCTCCACATTTTTTATAAGGAGAGAGGCCCCAAAACTGTGGAGGCCTCTCTCCCTCTTCCCTCTTTTCCCTACTCCTCTCCTTCCCCCTATAAATACCCTATCCTCTTGGGTTATAAGAGTGTGTTCAGCTTTTAACTCAATTCCTTAGTGAAATTTTCTCTTCTTCTCCTTCTAATTTTTGGCTTTCTAAGTTTCTAGTTTGATTTATGAGCTTAGTTTAATGGTTGTAATAGGTTTAATTCATGCTTTAATTTCAATTTATGTCTTCAATATGATTATAATATTTTAATTCGAGTTTAGTTTTAAAGCTTTCTAGTCTAAGTTCCTAAGTATGTAAGAAGACTAGGAGATTTAGAAGAGAAAGCCATGCAAGGATTAATCAAGTGTTCAAGCTTCATCAAATTACATTCATGCAAGGCCTAGTTAATTCATGCACTTTCAACATTGGTAGAAGGGAGTATCAAGTTCTTATTTTTATTTTTATGTTCTTCTTCTTAACCTCTTAATTCTTCTAGTTTCTAATTTCGTCTTCTTATTCTTTACCTCTTTCTTCTTCTATTAGTTTAATTTTATTAGTATTCTCATCTCCATTAATCCCTCCGTTCTATTAGGAATTTTCATTCTCCATTATTTTTTTTTCTCATTCTCTACCTCTCTAATTCAATCATGCTTTTAGGATTTTATTTTTTAATTACTATTATCATTATGCATTATGTTAGGATTTTAATTTAATTATTTTTGTTCTAATTTCAGATTTGGTAGCGCCATTTCAAGTGTGGTAGAAGCAAGTAATTTCAGTCCGGTTCAAGCACCTTCGGGTTTCAACTCTTTAATCTCTTAATCTCATTCTTCCTTTATTTTTTTTCATGTGGTTGTGGTGTGTGGCTGCAATTTATTCCTTCGAATCCGCGTTAGTATTGATAGATTAGATGCTTATGTGTTAGGACGCCAATTCAATTTGCTAGATGCTTGTGAATTAGGATACATTAATTTAATTATCGTTAGTTTAGTTTAACACTTTAATTTGGTTCACTTTGCATTGCTTTAAAGTAAGTAAAATAGAGTGGCGTACATCTCCTTGAGTTTGACCCGTAGCTACGATTGATCCCTACGCTTGCGGTTAATTATTTTTTACAAACAAGTTTTTGGCGTCATTGTCGGGGAGATTATTGTCCACTTTATTTTTCTGATTTTTAAGTAATTCAAAGTGCTTTATTTTCTTCTCCTTCTCCTCTTCTTCTTTAAAAAAACAAAAAAAGTTTTTGAAAACCTCATCTTGTTTCTCTTCTGTTTCAAAGACTGTGTGCCCAATCTAAAGTCCTTCATATGCCAAAACCCTACTTCTTTTGGTGTCCCTCATAGGATTAAGTTACCTATGACGCTACATCTTGACTTGGTTGGGTGGATTGACATGTGACTTATCTTTGGAGGTGACCAACTTTGATAACAGGAAAGCGACATAGTGAGTGCTATTGGAAACAGAAACGTATAGTAGTCCTCCCTCTACATCAGAATCCATTTGGAGTCACCCGTAGGTGGCTCTTGAAGACTATACGGGTTCCCTTGATGTCAACCTATATGGCAACCTTACAGCTTTGGAACCACTGTTTTGATTCTTAAGGGGCAGATGCACCATCTACCTTGGACTCCCTCTTGTTCTTGGTGATTTTCTCTAGTCTTTTATTTTTCTTTAATTTTTCTAAAGGAGACCTCATATATGTTTAGGTGGCTACAGTGTGGACTTGTGATTTATCCAACCGTCTTATTAGAATACCACCTTCTTCACCACCTTTGACCCAACCTTTAACCATGGGTGACCAACAACCCAAGACTCTTAAGGATTGGTTTTACCCTACCATGCTACACAACCTTCTTGCATCAATTTGCCAATTGCTACAGGGAACAACTATGAACTCAAGACCCACTTCATCAGTATGCTACCCCACTTCCATGGGATGGCTAATGAGGATGCCTATCTTTTCCTTAGGGAATTTGAGGAGGTCTGTGTTCTAATTAAGGTTCAAAATTTAATTGATGATGCAGTGAGGCTTCGGTTTATAACCTTTGCCCTGAAGGACCATGCCAAGAAGTGGCTCTATGGACTGCCAACTAATTCCATTTCTACATGGGATGAGTTCACCATTGTCTTCTTGAGAAAATTTTTCCCTCTTCACAAGACCAATAAACTCAAGAGTGACATACTCCAGTTCAGGCAAAAGCCACATGAGTCCTTCTCTAATTTCATGGAAAGAGTCAAGGACCTCCTTTTAGAATGCCCTCACCAAGGTATTGATTTGTGGCAACTCTGCCAAATTATTTATGAGGGCATAGACTTTCAGACCAAGCAGATTTTAAAATCTATGTGTCCTGGCTTTACCTCTTTTACTGATGGGAATGAGGCCTGGACATTCTTGACCAACTTGGCTGAAAAGACTAGGGAATGGAAATCCACCCAAGAGGCTGAAAGGACCACTAAGGGTTACAACATTGATGATATACCGGCCAAGGAAGCTAAACTGGATAGCCTCATCAAAAGGTTAGAGTCCATTGTCCCTATAAAGCCTATACCGGTTAACCTGGTCAACCATGTGTCAATATACAGTTTGTGCCATACACCTGGACATCTTTTGGAGGAATGCCCCAACACCTTTGTGGGTAATTCCAACACTGCGAATGTAAGTGCTCTCTACCAACATGATCTATATAGCAACACTTACAATCCAGGATAGAGAAATCACCCTAATTTCTCCTGAAATTAAGGGAACCAAGCAGGCCCACTTTCACAATCAAGGCCAGCTTGGTCTCCAAAGGCCCAACTTTGCACCACAAAATCAAGGTATGTCTCCTCACCCCTTTCCCCCTCATCCTCATTTAGAACCCACTATGAATTCTGCTAGGCCACCTCTCCTTGCACCTTATCAGCAACCCCCCAGGATTTATCAATACAGGAGAAGTAATAAGAATGAGTGAGATGAAAAACAGGATAGCCCTTCTCATGACAAGCCATAATAATATGGAGAAATAACTCACCTAGCTTGTCACAATCCTACATGAGAGGGAACCAGAGTAGTTGCCTAGCCAACCTGAGCCAAATCCTAGACATCAGGCTCTAATACAGCAAGGTACCCAAGCTCCTCAGCTCAATGTTGCACTAGGCCAAAAACATCAAGGGCCCTCCAGCCAGGTAAATGCAATATATACTTTGCGGAGTGGCTTTGAGTATCAATAGGTTAGTACCGCTCAGTCTTTACCATCTCATACTCCTATTGATTCTCTCCCTTCTAAAGAGGCCGTTGTAGTGCATTTTGTTCCTGGTTCGTCTGATGAACCTGAACAGATTCCAGATGATTTGGTTGAGGAAACCAAAGATGATTCTATTGAGAAAGAGAAAAGGACCACCCCTAAAAGGGTTTATACCCCACCTACCCCATTCCCGAAGAGGTTGGTTAGCAAGAAGTCTCCTTCTATGGAGAAAATATTGGATGTTTTTAAATAGGTTCAGGTGAATATTCCTCTATTGGATGCTATAGCCTAGGTCCCCACTTATGCTAAAGTCCTCAAAGACTTATGCACCCAAAAGCGGACCACCAATGTGCCCAAAAAGGCATTCTTGGCTGCTAATAATAGTTCTCTCATCGCACAGCCAATAGCAGCCAAGCATAAGGACCCAGGTAGCCCCACCATCTCTTGCACTATAGGCAACATCACTATTGATCATGCCTTATTGGTCCTTGGTGCAAGTGTGAACCTAGTGCCTTATCTTGTCTACCAACAGTTGGGATTGGGAGAGTTGAAACCCACTAGAGTCACTCTTCAGCTAGCAGACAGGTTGGTAAAAGTTCCTAAGGGGATGATTGAGGATGTCCTGCTAAAAGTTGGGGAATTCATCTTTCCTGTGGATTTTATTGTGTTAGATACCCAACCTACCGCCAACTTTAAAGACCAAATCCCAATTATCTTGGGCAGACCATTCCTTGCTACCAGTAATGTCTAATCAATTGCAAGAATGGTCTCATGAAATTATCTTTTGGCAATACCTCTATGGGCTTCAATGTGTTCAGGTTGGGCAGGCAACCTGATATGGATGAATAGGTACATGTACTTCAGGGATTCCCCGATGAGGTTAAGACTTTTTTTGAGATTGATTTTGATTCGGGATTTCAGGACTGTACAAAGGAATTGGAAGGTGTTGATGATACCACCTTATCTGAGGTCTGGAACATCCAGCCCCTTGGATCCCTATCCACCTCCATTCCTAAGCCCTCCAATATTGATCAATTCCTAAGCCCAGATAATTGTCATTCTGAGGATTGTATTGTCCTGTATGTTGATTGGTCCAAACTTCCTAGGTTTGATGATTTTATTGAGGAGGACAATGTTAGTCGTGATGCTCTTCAAGCATATTATCGTGATCCTTATTTGGCAACCCAAGTTATGGAAAGGGCGGATAAATTTATTGCTAGGATTGATTTGAGTAAACCTCCCATTTTTTATGATTATCTTGATGAGGTTACTAATATTCATGATCCTTTTGATGCTTACTGCGACCCATTCTTGGTTGGTTTTTGCGATAATGACATACATTCTGCATTGACCATAGGAGGGAATGGGAGGATTTGTCTATATGGACTATTTTTCATTGCCTTCATTCTCCACAGTCCCATGAGGATAGATTTTCTTGTTGGATATTTATCATTTGTGCTTAACTTCCATGTTATTTCTCGCTTTACTAAAATTCATGGTTGAATATTTTCTGATTCTGAAGCTCTTTCTACATTTACCGGCCATGGATTGAGATTTCTGTTGCGGCCCCTAGCACTTTTTGTAGAGCTCATGACTCTTCATGATCCTCCTTGTTGATTATATCTGGTAAGCCCCTTCATCTCCTCCCTTGTCCTTCTTCTTTATTTTTTGCATGCATTGAGGGCACTGCATGAATTAAGTGTGGGGGGGTGTTGGGCTTAATTGGTGAAAGAGGGAATTAGGTGCCCTAGCATGCGAAATAATAAAAAAAATCCCTTTTCAAGGACGGTAATTGGTATGTATCCGATGATGGGGATTGAGTTAGAAAATATGAGCATTATTTCATTTGATGGCTAGATTCCTCTATGTGTTTTATGGCCCCTTTGATCTTTTGGCTAGTAGTTGAGACCAATTTATTTGTGACAAGGCAAGGCAAGGCATGAAAGTGAAAGTGAATGAAAAAGGAAAAAAAAAGAAAGAAACAAGAAAAGAAAGTGGAATTCCTTGGGACTAGATAGGGCACTGTTGCCTTAGGAAGCAGGGTGACTTGTTCGAAATTCCTTAGAAGAAAACTCTAAAAACTCTGCATCAATGTCTCAAAGTCTTTATAGATATATGTAAAAAGCAAAGCTACCAAATATTAGGGTGTCTGGTGTATGCTCCACCATGTCATTCAGGGAATAGTAGTGGAGTATAAATAGAGTTTACTGTTGAGAAAGAAAAGCTACAGCCTTAATGCCTGAAAAGAAAGTATGGTAAAAAATGCTCAAAGCCTACGTCTTTGGTTCCATCGATGCTATGAGTGGTTTACCTGAAGGTGAGTAGTGTTTAGAAAATATGAGAAGATCCCTTAATCTTGATACACGCTTGTTGCTTGAATTGATGTGGGGTGATAAAATTCAAGTGTGGGGGAACCTTTGGCTCCTTGATCTTTAGTTGAGCACTTTTAGGGCTTCTGTGCACTATCCTACTTATGCCATGATTAAAATTTACGGCATTCTTTCTTATTGAATTTTGGGTGTACATTCACTGCAAACACCCATGAGACTAAACTCGTCCATTAAGGGTAACCTAGGGGTTCAAAGGCTTATTGCACATGCTAAGTGCAACCGTGATTCCTACGAAAGTGAGTTAGGATTTTTTGCATTTTAGATTAGTTTTTGTTTTTGTTTACTTGAGGACAAGTAACTTTCAAGTGTGGGGGAATCTAATGAGCACATTTATGTGTGAAATCTTAGGGCATAAAGCATGCATTTTACCACATTGGACAGAGTTACTCGATGCTTTCTTGTGCTATTTAGGTTTTTGGGCTATTTTATGCTATTCTAGACTATTGGGAGTTGTATGTCCAAATTTACATGTAAAGTCATCATTTTTCTTTCCATGGCTATAAAGAAAATTAAATTTTGAGCAAGATGGATGTGACGGATTGCAAGTATGCATTAGTTTTGGCCTCCATGCAGTTGATTATTCCTTTCAGGCCAAGAAAGAATAATTGGTCAGAAATGAGCTGGAATGCAAGCCCATAGCCATTCTGCCACGTCCCAAGGGTACTTTGACATTAAAGAAGGCATTTCTAATCAGTGGTGGAGATCTACTACAAGTACAGGACCATTTTGGCAATTTTCCAATCATAAAGAGAGAGAAGGGCTGCTACCCACATGGGGGGAACCCACACTGTCAAGCTTCCACGATTTTTTGGGGTGCACCAAGGTTCCACGATTTTTAAAGGGTGCACCCTCCATGATTTTTGAAAGAGGACAACTTGGGTATTTGATGTATTGTTGAGTGGAATCCTAGTCATCACCCTTATTCTCTCTCCCCTCCAACTTACCAAGGGTACTTTTGGGATTTGACTATGGATAGATTTTTTTTTTTAAATATTCTCTTATCCTTGGAAGGTTGAAAAGTCAAAGATGCCTTGATCTCATTGCTTAGAGAAGACACCTACAAAGAAAAGGAAGCACAAGAATAAATTAAAAAGTTACTTTTTGAAAAATAGAAAGTTTATGTAGCTAAGATTTGTCTCTCTCCTCTTTGTATTTTTTCTCTTTTTTCTTGGGATCCAAGTAATGTAAAGGAGCAAGGAGAAGAGAATATTCTATTATCTTTGGATTTTTCTCTCCCACACTCTCTCCCCTCCATGTTTTTTAGAAGGAGAGAGGCCCCAAAACCGTGGAGGCATCTCTCCCTCTTCCATCTTCTCCCTTCTCCTCTCCTTCCCCCTATAAATACTCTATGCTCTTGGGTTGTAAAAGTGTTCAGCTTTTAATTCAATTCCTTAGTGAAAATTTCTCTTCTTCACCTTCTAATTTTTGGCTTTCTAAGTTTCTAGTTTGATTTATGAGCTTAGTTTAATGGTTGTAATAGGTTTAATTCATGCTTTAATTTTAATTTATATCTTCAATATGGTTGTAATATTTTAATTCTAGTTTAGTTTTAAAGTTTTCTAGTCCAAGTTCCTAAGTGTGTGAGAAGACTTGGAGATTTAGAAGAGAAAACCATGTAAGGATTAATCAAGCTTCATCAAATTACATTCATGCAAGGCCTAATTAATTCATGCACTTTCAGCTTTGGTAGAAGGGAGTATCAAGTTCTTATTTTTATTTTTATGTTCTTCTTCTTCTTAACCTCTTAATTTTTCTAGTTTCTAATTTCTTCTTCTCATTCTCTACCTCTTTCTTCTTTTATTAGTTTAATTTTATTAGTATTCTCATCTCCATTAATCCGTCCATTCTATTAGGAATTTTCATTCTCCATTATTTTTTTTTCTCATTCTCTACCTCTCTAATTCAATCATGCTTTTAGGATTTTATTTTTTAGTTACTATTATCATTATGCATTATGTTAGGATTTTAATTTAATTATTTTTGTTCTAATTTTAGATTTGGTAGCGCCATTTCAAGTGTGGTAGAAGCAAGTAATTTCAGTCCGGTTCAAGCAACTTCGGGTTTCAATTCTCTAATCTCTTAATCTCATTCTTCCTTTATTTTTTTTCATGTGGTTGTGGTGTGTGACTGCAATTTATTCCTTTGAATCCGTGTTAGTATTGATAGGTCAGATGCTTGTGTGTTAGGACGCCAATTCAATTTGCTAGATGCTTGTGAATTAGGATACGTTAATTTAATTATCATTAGTTTTGTTCAACACTTTAATTTGGTTCACTTTGCATTGCTTTAAAGTAAGTAAAATAGAGTGGCGTACATCTCCTTGAGTTTGACCCATAGCTACGATTGATCCGTACGCTTGCGGTTAATTATTTCTTGCAAACAGCGGTCTCGCTCATGTTCGCTCTGGCAAAAGATTTGTGCGAAAGTCCTCCAGCATCTCCAGACCATGGAAGTGAGGAGTATCACGAATGGGCACAAGCACATGATAGGTTGTACCTGTATAAGGTTCCAAAAGTTAGCCAGTGAAATCTTTGAAATGATCCAGTAGATGATGCCAGTCGGCCTGCGAAAGCTTGATGTTGACCAACTTATTGGACACCTCTGCAGAAAGCAAGAGGCCCTGTTTAAGATCTTGCAAAAGGCCCAAAGGACGATCGTTGCCTTGAAGGCAGAAAGCAAAGTCACTCATCCAAGAAGGAAGAGCCCAATGGTAGGAACCCTTGTGATAACTAAAAGTAACCTAGAAGATGACGAGCTGTGCCTAGTAGAGCTCATTATCAAGGGAAAAGAACCTGAAGTATCAAAGACCTGGAGTGGAAGAAATTTCAAAGATAAATGTCTGATTGTAGAGAAACCGTATGCACCTGCCTTACTGCAAAGCAAGTACGAGCTAGAAAATCAAGTGTTGAACCAACTAAAGAAGATACAAGCCAACATCTCTGTCTGGAGGATGTTGATGGCCTCTCCGCCACATCAGGAAGCAGTCCTGAAAGCACTCAACAAAGTTCAGGTACTGATAGAAATGGGCCCAGAAGAGCTTTCAAACATTGTGGGGGCTACCTATACCACGTATTCTCTCTCATTCTCCGAAGATGATCTGCCACCTGGAGGGAAGAATCATAATCGGGCATTGCACATTACCGTAGAATGCAACAGGAACTGGGTCCCCCAAATCTTGATAGATAACGGATCAGCTCTCAACGTCATACCTCTCAAAGCTGCAAGCTGCATGGGGCTAGACCTTACTCGTATGAAACCCTTCGCTCAGACCATCTGAGCCTATGATAACACAAGAAGAAAAGTTCTGGGAGTTTTGACCACTGATATCTGAGTCGAACCTATCCAGTTCACAGTAGAATGTCAAGCATTATTCAACATGTTATTGGGGTGACCCTGGCTACATTCTGTAGGGACAATAGCCTCAAGCCTGCATTAGAAAATGAAGTTTATCCATGAAGGGAAGATGATCACTATCTTTGGTGACCCAGATTTAGTCCACACCTTAGCAAGCATTGAGGTAGGAGTAGAAACTCCAGAAGATACCCAGCTAGGTGGATTCGAGATTGGGGTAATCGGTGTGACAACCTCAGAAGTAAGAGAGATAATCCCATTCGGATACCCATCCACATGGAGTCAGTCAACTGTGAAGATGATGAACATTATGGAATATTTCTCAGGGCTTAGACTGGGAAAGAATCAGCAAGGGATTCCAGAATTCCCTGAATTTCCAACTTACAGCAATCATTATGGACTGGGATATGAAGAACCAAGAAAGAAAGGCAAACTTGAAAATAGCTTGAAATGTGAGAAGGCGATCACTGCCATGGGACCATCTCCATATTTCAAAACTCTAAACAAGTATTTTGTCAAGGAAGGAGAGAACTTCCCATACTGTGGCAACATTGAGCCGTGGTTTGATCACGACAAAGGAAGCCTCCAACCGGGATTTGAAGTATTCTTTCAAGACAACATCGACTGGGTGGCACTAGAAGTGGAACAAGTAAAATTGAAAGTTGCTGAAGAAGATTTGAGCATCAGAGAATTGTTCGAGATAGGCATGATTTCTGTAGGGGATGAAGAAGGGCCGAAACCATTCCGAGTATGTCTCTTCTTCTTCTTTCGATTCATCTTCCGATGATGAGGATATCCTTGAATACCATCACTTAATAAAACAACTAAAGCAAAGAAAAGCTGAGCCAGTCCAAGAGGACACATGTCTCATAAATTTGGGAACAGAATAGTATCCTCGAATGGTTAAAATCGGCTCCTCACTCGATAAGGAGGAAGTTGGTCAGATGATAGCCCTGTTGAAAAAATTTCAAGAAGTGTTCGCATGGTCCTATGAAGACATGCCAGGCATCGATCCAAGGATAGTACAACACCAACTGCCCACTTATCCAGACGCTCGGCCTGTCAAATAGAAGCCCAGAATAATGCGGCTTGAATGGAGTGAGAAGATCAGGGAGGAAGTCATCAAGCAGTGGAATGCAGGATTTCTCCAAGTGGCACAGTACCCTCAATGGTTGTCCAATATTGTCCCAGTCCCCAAGAAAGATGGAAAAGTACGAATGTGCATGGATTTCTGAGATCTCAACAAAGTCAGCCCCAAGGATGACTTCCCATTGCCCCACATTGACTTGTTGGTAGATAACATAATAAAACATGCCCTATTGTCATTTATGGACGGATTTTTTGGGTATAATCAGATCAGCATGTGTCCAAAGGACAGAGAGAAGAGAGTGTTTACCACACCATGGGGAACCTATTGTTACTGTTGGAAAACACATTCCTCCATAAACTAATTTTGATGATAACAAACATTAAGAGTAATACTAATAATCCAATCTTTAAGCAAAGTTCATAGTCAGACGTTGGGAGCATCAAGCATCCAGGAAAGACTTGATCAACGGAGCTCACAACAGAAGAGTTAAGGAAAAGAAGAAATTTGAAGATTGAGGAACATCTTCTAAAGGAAGCCAAGACAAAGACTCTCCAAGAAGATTCAAGTGCATTAGAACACATTTCATTACATGTGCATATCACATTACACACACATTGCATTCACATGTAAGAGACCCTAGGAGGAACTCATTCCCATGCCCTAGACTCAAGAAACATGGCCATTAAAGTGTTAGACAAAAACCTATGAAGTCCCCAAGCAAGCTGGACCAAAAATCCCCTTGACAGACAATCAAAAAAATAGGATGACTATCTGTCGGTCGACCTACAGACTCTGTCGGTCGACCTACAGAATATAAAAAATACAGGCCTGTTTCCAGTAGCCTGTCGGTTGCAACCGACAGATCTATCGGTCGACCGACACCTGTAGGTCGATCCATAGGTCGACCGACACCTGTAGGTCGATCCATAGGTCGACCGACAATTGACCTACAGCCCCAAACTTGGGCTCAACGGCTAGTTTTCAACGGCTAGATTTTTTATGGTCGACCGACAACTTTTATAGGTCGACCGACAGTCTAAAAATATGATAGTTTTATATCCGTTGGAGAACAAACAAACTCCAACTTTTGGCTCTATAAAACACATCCAAACAAGGAACAAAACACATCTTTTTGATAGAAAAAGTGCATTGTACATTTGAGAAGGTACAAAAGTGAGAATTTGTCATTGAGCTAAATTATTCAATTCAAGCTCTTCAAAGAGATATTACCAAGCTCTTAACTCTCCACTCTCTCCAACTCATGCCATCAAGGAGAGTCATCTAGGAGACTTAAGGTGCATCACTCTCATTCATATCATTGAGCACCATCACTCAAAGGGTAAAAGTGTCACTACTCTTTGATAGGTATTTATACCAAACTTCAATTGTATTTACTTGTTTATACTTTTGATTTGATAAAGCATTGTTGTATTAATCTAGACTGTACTTAGATTAGTACAAGGACCCTCTCATCCTTAAGAGATTGAAAGGATACTCTTGTCCTGAAACTAAGATTGTAAGGACCCTCTTATCCTGTTAAAAAAAGTTGTAAAGGTGTCATTTCCCCACCTATTGTATTGAAAGGGAAATACTAGTGGAATTCTCTCAAGGTTGAGAGGAGTGGATGTAGGCTAAGTTAGCCGAACCACTATAAATCTTGTGCCTCATTTACTTCTACTTTTTGTATTTAATATAAGTGTGCAACCAATCGAAAAAGAGGCAAAATCCACTAGTGGTAACCTATTCACCCCCCTCTAGGTTACCCAACAATTGGTATCAAACCGGGAGCTCAAAACTAAGACCATATTGTCTTTATATTGTGCTAAAAACGATCCATGACATCATCATCATCTACACACCAAATTGAGGGGCTCAACACTTCTAGGCCACCATACTTTGATGGTGAAGGATTTGCCTACTGAAAGTGTAGGTTCAAAAATTATGTGTGTGCTCATGATATTGATGTATGGACTGTGATTGAGGAAGGTCCCTTCCAAATCACAAAAGAAGTTGGAGGAAGAATTGTACCTAAGGAGAAATCCGAATGGACACCATCGGATAAAACACACATACAACAAAACTACAAAGCTATTGCATTCCTGCAATGTGCTCTTAGTGAAAAAGAATTCAATAGAACTAGTATGTGTAACACAGCTAAGGAGATGTTTGATACTCTTGTGGTTACCTATGAAGGAACATCACAAGTTAAATAACTCAAGATTGACAAACTTGTTCATGAATAAGAATTGTTTAAAATGCTTGATGATGAAAGTATTTCTAACATGTTTACTAGGTTTACTAACATTGTTAACAAGTTGAAAAGCTTAGGAAAGGAATACACCAAAGCGGAGAATGTAAGGAAGATCTTGAGATCACTACCCTCCAAGTGGAGACCAATGGTGACCGCCATCAAACAAGCAAAAGATCTAGAGGTTCTACACATGGATGAATTGATGGGTACTCTACAAACCCATGAAGTTGAACTCCTTGAAGATGATAAAGTCATAGAAGTAAAAGAACTAAGGAGAAAGTCCATCGCACTCAAGACCTCTTGCGAATCCGAAGAAGAAGAAAGCGATGAAGAGGATATAGAGAAAGAAATCTCTCTAATCACAAGGAAGTTCCAAAAATTCCTAAGAAAGAGAGGAGGAAAATTCTACAAAGGACAACCATCAAAAGAAAACAAAGGTAAAACATACACAAAGGAAAAACCCTTCAATACTAACAAGGCCATTGTGTGTTATGAATGTAGAAAGCCCGGACACTTCAAAACCGAGTGCCCCAAGCTAAAAGGAAAGGAAAGCAGAAAGAAAAAGGCTTGCACCGCCGAGATATCATGGGATTCAAGTGATAGTGAAGAAGAAAATAATGAATCCGATGAAGAGACCGTCAACTTGGCACTAATGGCTCACAACAATGATGATGACGAGGTAAACTCTCCCTATCATAGCTCAGTGTCAATTTGCAATGATGATTTAGAATATGAAGAACTTCAAGAGGCCTTTGAAGAACTTTATAATGTAAGTCTCCAAGAGGAAGCTTCTAAAAAGGCCTTAGAAAAAGAAGTAGCCAATCTTCTACACAAAATTGATGAGTTGACTTCACATGCACACAACCTAGAAGAAGAAAATAAGAATCTAACTTCCACATTGCACACCTTTACTAAGGGCCAAAAGACCTTAGATACATTATTAGGAAATCCACAAAAGGGACCTCATAATAAAGAAGGTCTAGGCTATGATGGTAAAAGACCACATCAAGCCAAAGGAAAGGGAAAGATGAGAACTCCAAGATGGAGAAAATCAAACCAAGGCCAAACCTCACATCCCATTGTATGTGAAAAATGTCATTTACCCGGACATGAAACTTGCATCGGTGCCTATATTGATGGTAAGGTAATATATAAAGAATCGGATACAAAAAGGAAGCATCATGCATTCTACTATACTTCTCAAAAGAGGACCAACAAACCTCAAAGAGAATTTGTGCCCCAACGGCCACAAAGACAATATCCCAAGCCTAAGCCATTTCAACCATATAGGCAAAATGCTTCATATATGCCATATGCACCCCAAAGACCTCAAAATCACTATAGACCAAACACATACACTAGGCCCTATGATCACCAAAGGGCCTACATCAACAATAAGTCTTACACATCACAAAATTACTATATTCCATATAGACACTGTGAATTTCAAGGGCCAAGAAGAACCCAAAGATCATATGGACATCGAAAACCTACACCTACAATACAAAGTCAAAATTCTAGAAGAGCTTGGATACCTAAGGGTATGATCGATCCTAACCTCAATGGACCCATGAGATTATGGGGACCAACATATAATTGATTGCTTTTGTAGGTATGCTTGAAGAGCAGTGAAGCAATTGAATGGTATATTGATAGTGGATGCTCCAAGCATATGACGGCCAACCCCAATCTATTCACCAAGTTAAACAAGTACAATGGAGGAATGGTGACTTTTGGGGACAATAGCAAAGGAAAAATCATTGGCATCGGTGAAATCACCATTGGAGGTACAATCATATCCAATGTATGCCTAGTTGACAATTTAAAGTATAATTTGCTTAGTGTGAGTCAACTGTGTAATATAGGATATAGTGTCATTTTCAAAACCTCTCATTGCTTAGTAAAAAATTCAAATGATAAGACTATCTTGAAGGGAATTAGGAAACATAATATCTATATCTGCTTATTGGATGAAGCAAATTCTAGTAATACATGTCTTGTGACAAATGATGTTGATCCCTACCTATGGCATAGGAAACTAGGACATGTTAATGTAAAAGTGGTTAAGACCATTGCATCTAAGAATTTAGTTAGAAACTTACCCAAACTCAAATTTGGAAAAGACCATGTATGTGATGCTTGTCAAAAAGGAAAACAAACCAAGGTATCTCATAAATAAAAAAATGAAGTGTCTACCACTAGACCCTTAGAACTACTACACTTGGACTTGTTTGGACCTATTACTACACCTAGCCTAGGCGGTTCAAGATACACCTTTGTAATAGTTGACGATTTCTCTCGCTTCACATGGACTCTATTTTTAAAACATAAAGATGAAGCCTTTGATGAATTTGCATCTCTATGTAAGAGAATACAAAACCAAAAGGGATATCTCATAACAACCATTAGAAGTGATCATGGAGGAGAATTTGACAATCTCAATCAATTTGGGAGTTATTGCAGTAAACAAGGCATAACCCACAACTTCTCCGCTCCTAGAACACCTCAATCCAATGGGGTGGTTGAAAGAAAGAATAGATCACTCCAAGAGACCGCTAGAACAATGATAAATGAATACTCTCTTCTAAAATATTTTTGGGCCGAAGCGGTCAATACGGCTTGCTATGTGTTAAATCGTGTATTAATTAGACCTATATTACTCAAAACACCCTATGAACTCTATCATAATAAACTACCTAAAGTTGATTACTTTAAAGTGTTTGGGTGTATATGCTATATATTGAATACTAAGGATAACTTAGGAAAATTTGATGCTAAAGCCGATGATGGCATTTTCCTTGGATACTCTTCAAATAGTCGAGCCTATAGAGTCTTCAATAAGAAAAGCTTGATTATTGAAGAATCAATGAATATAAAATTTGATGAATCTCTTCCTAAAGATAGAAACAAGCCATTGGTTGATGATGATGATACACTTGTTGAGATTAGGGAGAACATAGAAAATCTCTCTCTAAGAGAACCCGAAAACCAACCAAAGGATCTACCCAAAGAGGTTAGACCTTGGAAAGACCATCCCTTGGATCATGTCATTGGAGACTTAAACAAAGGAATCCAAACTAGATCTAAAACTCAAGACATTTGCAACAATGTTGCTTTCATATCCAAAATTGAACCTAAAAATATAAAAGAAGCATTGGAAGATAGTGATTGGATAGTAGCTATGCAAGAAGAGCTCCATCAATTTGAAAGAAACAATGTTTGGGAGCTTGTCCCAAAACCCAAGAATCATTCTATTATAGGAGCCAAATGGGTATTTAGAAACAAACTTGATGAAGATGGATCAATCATTAGAAACAAGGCTAGATTAGTTGCCAAAGGATATAATCAACAAGAAGGGATAGATTTTGATGAAACTTATGCACCGGTAGCAAGACTGGAATCTATTAGAATGCTACTTGCTTTTGCATGTCATAAAAATTTTAAGCTATGTCAAATGGATGTCAAAAGTACTTTTTAAATGGCTTTATCATGGAGGAAGTATATGTTGCACAACCTCCCGGATTTGAGGATACACAATATCCGGATCATGTCTTCAAACTTAACAAAGCTCTCTATGGACTCAAACAAGCTCCTAGAGCTTGGTATGAGAGATTGAGTGAATTCCTAATCCAAAGTGGATTTCAAATGGGTAAGGTTGATACAACCTTGTTTGTGAAACATAAAGGAAAAGACTCTATTATCGTGCAAATATATGTTGATGATATTATATTTGGATCCACCAATGAAAATCTTTGTGTTGAATTTAGCAAATGCATGAGTGATGAATTTGAAATGAGTTTGATGGGTGAACTTAATTTTTTCTTAGGACTTCAAATTAAGCAAACCAAAAATGGAATCTTTATATGTCAAATTAAATACACTAAAGAACTTCTCAAGAAATTTGATTTTGATAGTCAAAAGTCATCTAGCACCCCCATGAGCACCTCTCTAAAGCTATCTAAAGATGAGGAAGGCACTCCCATAGACCCTACACGCTATAGAGGCATGATTGGCAGCCTTCTATATCTCACCGCTAGTAGGCCAGACATCATGTTTAGCGTGTGTGCTTGTGCTAGATTCCAAGCCAACCCAATGCAATCCCACTTTAGTGCCGTTAAAAGGATCTTTAAATATCTTAAAGGTACTACAAATGTAGGATTATGGTACCCAATGAACCAAAATTTTGATTTAATAAGCTTTTCGGATGCCGACTTTGCAGGGTGCCATCTTGATCGCAAGAGTACAAGTGACACATGTCACTTCTTAGGATCTTGCTTAGTTTCATGGTATAGCAAGAAACAAAACTCTGTTGCTCTTTCCACTACTGAAGCCGAGTACATTGCGGCCGGCAGGTGTTGTGCCCAAGTCCTTTGGATGAGGCAAACTCTCATGGACTATGGGATACATTTTAGTTCATCTCCAATTAATTGCGACAATACAAGTGCAATCAATTTAAGCAAAAATCCCATTCTCCATTCAAGAGCCAAACATATTGATATTAGGCATCACTTTCTTAGAGACACAGTTCAAAAAGGGAAAATTGTTCTAAAATACATTGAAACTGAAAAACAACTTGCAGACATACTCACCAAGCCATTAAGTGAAGAGAGATTCTGCTATTTGAGGAGAGAACTCGGGATTTGCAACCCTTTTGAGTAAAGTGAAATCCTCAAAAAAGCCCAAAAATCAGGTTGTTAGAGAATTCTGGGCTAAAATCCCATTAATCCCTGTTTTTGACCTGTCGGTCGACCGACAGACTCGTGTAGGTCGACCGACACGGAAAAATTTCATTTTTAAACATAAACCGAGAGGATTTTTTCATTTCTCTCCTCTTATGTTCGAGACCTCTCCTCTCCAAAACCCTTTTTCTCTGAACTCCAAGGCAAAACCCTGCAAAAACCCTTGAGATTTCACCAAATCCAAGCCCCAAATCACTCTTCCTACACAATCTACCCACTTCCAACCCAAAAATCTCTATTTCTCTCTATTCTCTAAAGCCCTAGGTTTCAAATGGCTCCAAAACAAAGCAAGGGCAAGCAACCAAAGAAGAAAGCCAAAGTTGGAGAGAGCTCTGCAGCATATGACAAGTCTCTCTTCATCTCAGAAGAAGCTTCCATTCTCTGGGGGAAGATTTGAGAAGAGAAAGGTTGACAAGGAAAGAACAGTAAGAGTTTCTCAATTTCTTGAATATGACATTGAAGAATATTTCAACTATTTGGGTTGGGAAAATACTTTAGTTTATGTTGATCCCTGCTATCCTGACCTTGCTAGACACTTTTACTGTAATCTGAGAACCCAAATAGTGGATGATAGGCTTGCCATCACATCCCTAGTAAAGGGTGTTCCCATCATGTTCACTTATGAAGATCTAGGAGAGATCATGGGAATTCCCACTGTAGGAGATATGAGCTATCTTCCTCCCAAAGGGGATGCCAAAACCTTTATGAATGTTGATGAAGTTTATGGTGCCATCATGAAAGACTATGTTGGGTTTGAACCAACTGTTAAAGCTATAAAACTTCATGAACTACCCAGGATGATCAGCTTCATTGTCAGCTACAACATCTTGCCCAAAGGAGGCCATAGAGACCAAGTCAATCCCTTTCAAGCCTACATTACTTGGTGTCTTGTCACTGCCACTCCTATCAATCTTCCATATGTGATTATGAAGACCATGGAATACTGTGCAGTACCTCATTATAGGGGAAACCTTCCATATGGCAGACTCATAACTGCCATCCTTAACTTCCATAAAGTGGATCTCTCTGGGGAATTCATTGACCCAAAGATGATTGACATTGACTCATCCACCATCAAGAAGATGAAGCTGGGATTTGTTGCGGCTCCTCCCTCACACCAAGCCCGAAGGAAGCGAGCTACCCAAAGATGTCACAGTGACGGCGAGTCACAAGAAGAGGACGACGTGAAGATGAAGACTATGTTGGTGAACCCTCAGGGGACTATGTCACCAGAGAAGAATTTTCAAGTTTTCGCCAACAACTTGACACCCGCCTGAAGGGCTTTGATGATCACTTCACCTCTCTCCACAAAGATCAAGCAGAGATTCTTCGCATCCAACAGGAGAACCAAGTGATCTTACAGCGTCTCAATCTGCATTTCTTTCCTCCTCCTCCCCAGTAGAGATAGTTGACATCACTGACTTTATATTAGAACTCTTGATCTGTACTTTTATGGCATACTTTTAAACCATGGAACTTCTATTTTGAAGTATGTGATGCTTTTAAAATTAACACTTTATTGGGCCTCATATTATTTGCTCTCTGTTCTTCTAACCATGCAGGAAGTCATTTTCTTAGGGGGAGCCACCCTAAGATTGTTTGTGTTTGCTCATGGTTACCAGCACTAGCTTAGGGGGAGCCACCCTAAGATTGTTTGTGTTTGCTCATGGTTACCAGCACTAGCTTAGGGGGAGCCACCCTAAGATTGTTTGTGCTTGTTCATGCTCTACACCTCCTTTTTGTGTTGACAAAAGGGGGAGAAGTTATTATGATTCAAATATTCATATTATGTGATAATGCATACCTTGAATTATGATGTATGATAATACAAATTCATCTTGAGTTACATGCCCACATGAATAATGCATATATTTATCTTAACTGCATATTTTGAATCACATGTTTGTCATCATCAAAAAGGGGGAGATTGTTGGAAAACACATTCCTCCATAAACTAATTTTGATGATAACAAACATTAAGATTAATACTAATAATCCAATCTTTAAGCAAACTTCATAGTCAGACGTTGGGAGCATCAAGCATCCAGGAAAGACTTGATCAACGGAGCTCACAACAGAAGAGTTAAGGAAAAGAAGAAATTTGAAGATTGAGGAACATCTTCTAAAGGAAGCCAAGACAAAGACTCTCCAAGAAGATTCAAGTGCATTAGAACACATTTCATTACATGTGCATATCACATTACACACACATTGCATTCACATGTAAGAGACCCTAGGAGGAACTCATTCCCATGCCCTAGACTCAAGAAACATGGCCATTAAAGTGTTAGACAAAAACCTATGAAGTCCCCAAGTAAGCTGGACCAAAAATCCCCTTGACAGACAATCAAAAAAATAGGATGACTATCGTCGATCGACCTACGAGACTCGTGGTCGACCTACAGAATATACGAGCCTGTTTCCGTAGCTGTCGGTTGCAATCGACAGATCTATCGGTCGACCGACACCTGTAGGTCGATCCATAGGTCGACCGACAATCGACCTACAGCCCCAAACTTGGGCTCAACGGCTAGTTTTCAACGGCTAGATTTTTGATGGTCGACCGACAACTTTTATAGGTCGACCGACAGTCTAAAAATATGACAGTTTTATATCCGTTGGAGAACAAACAAACTCCAACTTTTGGCTCTATAAAACACATCCAAACAAGGAACAAAACACATCTTTTTGATAGAAAAAGTGCATTGTACATTTGAGAAGGTACAAAAGTGAGAATTTGTCATTGAGCTAAATTATTCAATTCAAGCTCTTCAAAGAGATATTACCAAGCTCTTAACTCTCCACTCTCTCCAACTCATGCCATCAAGGAGAGTCATCTAGGAGACTCAAGGTGCATCACTCTCATTCATATCATTGAGCACCATCACTCAAAGGGTAAAAGTGTCACTACTCTTTGATAGGTATTTATACCAAACTTCAATTGTATTTACTTGTTTATGCTTTTGATTTGATAAAGCATTGTTGTATTAATCTAGACTGTACTTAGATTAGTACAAGGACCCTCTCATCCTTAAGAGATTGAAAGGATACTCTTGTCCTGAAACTAAGATTGTAAGGATCCTCTTATCCTGTTAAAAAGAGTTGTAAAGGTGTCATTTCCCCACCTATTGTATTGAAAGGGAAATACTAGTGGAATTCTCTCAAGGTTGAGAGGAGTGGATGTAGGCTAAGTTAGCCGAACCACTATAAATCTTGTGCCTCATTTACTTCTGCTTTTTGTATTTAATATAAGTGTGCAACCAATCGAAAAAGAGGCAAAATCCACTAGTGGTAACCTATTCACCCCCCTCTAGGTTGCCCAACAGTTACAAGGTAATGCCCTTTGGTCTGAAGATTGCAGAAGCAATGTATCAAAGAGCAGCTATGGTCATCCTACATGACATGATACACAAAGAAGTACAAGTGTATGTGGATGATATGATCGTCAAATCGATCACTCGGCAGGGGCATTTCCTGGCATTGAGAAAGTTTCTCGAGCAAATAAAAGAATACAAGCTCAGATTAAACCCTAAAAAATGTGTATTCGGAGCAACGATAGGGAATCTTCTAGGATTTCTCATCAGTGAAAGAGGAATAGAAGTGGATCCCGACAAAATAAAGGCTATAACAGAAATGCCATCATAAAAAATAGAAATAGAAGTCTGAGGTTTTTTTGGGTCGCATCCAATATATAAGCGGGTTCATAGCATGCCTAACCGCGACATGTGAACCCATCTTCAAGCTCCCAAAAAAAGAAGAACCAAAAGCATGGAACGATAAGTGCTAAGAGGTGTTCAAAAATATAAAAGAGTACTTGACTCATCCGCCAGTACTTGTCCCACCAATACTGGGTGAACCGCTGCTGTTATACTTATCCATTGAAGAAATGACAATGGAATCAATGGTAGCACAACTTGATCAGAAGAATGGGGAAGAGAACGCAATGTACTACTTGAGCAAGAAATTGCTAGAGTACAAAACTCGTTATACCCCTTTGGAAAAGACATGTACCACCTTGGTTTGGGTGCTTTCGCATCCAATCTGACTCATCTCAAGGATGGACTCGATAAAGTATTTGTTTGAAAAGCCAGCGCTAATCAGAAGGATGGCCAGATGGCTGTTGTTATTATCGGAATTTGACATAACATATGTCAACCAAAAGTCTATGAAGGGGCGAGCAGTATCGGACCATCTAGCTGCCCATCCGGTGGAATTGGATTTGCGACCAATAGAAGATCTTTTCCCAAATGAGGACTTAGCATGCATGGAAGATGAAGAATGCAAAGGCTGGTGGCAGTTGTTCTTTGATGGCACAGCCAATCAAAGAGGGTATGGGGCCGGAATATTGCTGGTAACTCCAGAAGATCTTTACCTCCCTTCTGCTTTCTGATTAGAATTCCCATGTACCAACAACATCGCAGAGTACAAAGCATGTGTAATTGGCCTTGAGGCAGCCATGGCATTGGGAATCAAGAAGTTGAAAGTTTATGGGGATTCGTCAATCATAATCTATCAAACTCAAGGGAAATGGAAAATGAAAGATGAAAAGCTGAAACCCTATCAGGAACACTTGGAAGGGATAATCAAGAACTTTAAAGGAAATTATGTTCAAATATTTGTCAAGAGTCAATAACAGATTTACAGATGCTTTGGCCACCCTCGCTTCAATGGTTGAATGCAGCTCAGATACCCAGATCCGACCATTTCTGGTGGAGAAGAGATGTGAGCCGACATATGAAGAATCAGTGAATGTCTTGACAGCTGATGGAAAAATATGGTTCACACCCATAATTGACTTCATCAGAGAAAAGAGGTATCCTAAACAGTTCACTGTGGGAGACAAGAAGCGGCTACAAAAGTTTGCCACACAATTCATTCTCCAAGGAGACTTATTGTACAAAAGATCTTATGATGGCATACAACTGCTCTGTGTAAATGAGGAACAAGCTCAAACAATCATAAAGGAAATCCATCAGGGAATCTGCGGACCGCATATGAATGCTAGAATGCTCGCCAAGAAGATCCTAAGGCTGGGATATTATTGAGCAACCGTGGAAGAAGATTGAGTCACGTTTGTGAAAAGATGTCACAGGTGCCAGATATTTGCCAACATTATTCACATTCCTCCCACGGAACTCTATTCACTGAATGCTCCCTGGCCCTTCTCCACATGGGGCATCGACATCATAGGGAAGGTGACGCCAAAAGCGTCCAACGGACATGAATTCATCCTCATCGCCATAGATTATTTCACCAAATGGGTGGAAGCATAGTCTTACGCCATCTTGACGGCTGCGAAGGTAGCAAAATTCATCAAGGAAAATATCATATGCAGATACAGAGTGCCACATCCCCTCATATCTGATCAGGGAGCACATTTCTTGGGAAAAACGGATAAGTTTTATGCCAAGTTTGGTATTAAGAGGCACTGGTTGCCGACTTATAGACCACAGACTAACAGAGCAGTGGAAGCAGCCAACAAAAATGTTAAAGTCACATTGCAAAAAATGGCTGATACTCATAGAGATTGGGCAGACAAGCTCCTATATGCATTATGGGCTTATCGGACGTCCATTCAAACCACTGCTAGGGTAACTCCTTTTTCATTGGTCTATAGAATGGAGGCAGTATTACCTGTGGAAATCCAAGTACCGTCCCTCAGAGTATTGATGGACTGCAAATTACCCAAAGGAGAATGGGTGCAGGAAAGGCTTGATGAGCTCAACCTGCTAGATGAGGGAAGGAAGAAAGCCATGGATCACCTTAAAAAGTACCAACTCAGAATGGTGAGGGCCTTCAACGAAGGAGTTCGCCCGCGGAACATCGAAGAAGGAGATTTGGTTCTTCAAGAGCAAAGGGCACCAGTCTACGACCCAAGGGGTAAGTTCAGGCCGAATTGGAGCAGACATTATCAAGTAAAGGAAATCCTAACCGGGCAAGCTGTTCAACTCGTGGATATTAATGGAGAAGATGTCAAGGGCCTTGTCAACATGGGCCAACTCAAAAAATATTTCATGTAGCCATCAAGTTTACATGAACTACGTTTGACCTGATTCCTTTTCAAAGGATACGTAGGCAACTTAGCATGCTCACGTGCAGTTACAACAACCCTTCATCAAGGGCATATTCCTAAATCTGCAACCCGGTAATCTCCATCACCCATCAAAGAAAAATCCCGCCGTCAAACAAAAATATGCCATCGGCACCCTCTCATGTGTGACTAATAGGAGTTGACTATTCCTTGAGTCCAAAAAAAAAAAAGATCTTTTCCAGTTTGCTAAGAAGTTCTTTGATTGGGTACAGACAACATGCATCCCCCAAAGAGGGCAACTCTCGACGAGACCTTAAGTAAATGGACCGTAGACATGAGCTCGGAAGATCCAACCACTTTGGAAGATGTACATTTACCGATCCTTAGAAGGATTATGTATGTGGAAATCCATCATGACATGCTTCGGCAAGTATACCAATGTTAGGATCCAGTACTGCATGTTTTTAGATTTGGAGGTGTGAAGACAACCCCCATAGTTGAAGAGTTTCGAGTTTGCATGCTCTCACTACCGTTAGGAAGACTTTTTTGTCCCCCTCTACGCAACAACTATGAAGAAGTTTTATAAGATTTCTTTGGATGGACCAAGAAGGAAGTCAAGAAGGTCATGGAATATGACAGAATTGACACTATGAAAGTAACAAGAATATTTTCCAAGCAGGAAAGCATCGGATAAACTCAACAAGATAACAGAAGGAAAGCATATTTATTTTGCATGATTGAGAGATACTTACTGCGCACCCCGAGAAAAGGTGTTCTCCTGTGATAGCCGACGTTGTTCAGCACCTTTTAGAAGGATGTGATATCACCCCTACAGTGCTAGCTGAGACTTTTAAATGTTTGGATGACATGAGTGCTTCTTAAAAATATGGCACAGAGTACTGCGCAGGATCGCCTGTAATTTTGTAAAGGTGGTTGCTGGAAAGGTTACGATTGATCCAACCAATACCCAACACTACGCTACACTTGAAGCATTTTTGAATTCGAAGAGAAATGATAGAGTTCCATGCGATCAAGGATCAGAGGAAATATTTGGAAGAAAGAATGGACGAGAAGATTTAGTGGAACTGCCATTGGTGGAATATAGAAGCCCCGATCTCAAAATATAGGACTATGATTATGTGTGGTTAATGGGTTTGATTCATACCATCTTCTACCTGCCTCATTTTGTACCCATGCAGTGCCATTTGGCTCCGAAAGCATCAACGGTGAAGGTTCGACCACTGAAAGAGCTAACGTTGAAGATCGTAAATCTACTGGACGAATTGTGGATGAAATATATAATTGTGGGTTGATCTTATTGGACTATGCCTCATTTCCACCACTCTCTTTTCCGTTGCCTTACCATTCACATACATGTAACAATTAGGGATCAAATGAAAAATGTTTGGGATTGTGCCTTGCGAAGGAAAAGTAAAAGTTTCAAACTAATTAACCTATTTTGTTCATAAGATAGAATGAAGAAGAAAAAAAACTACAACGTCTAACATCCAAACAACCCATCTAAAATCCATACAATATCTAAAATCCATGCAACTTTCTAAAATCCATACAAAAAAAAAGCATGTTTAACAACCGAGGAGAAGGAGAATGCTAATTCTTGCTGCCGAAGGATGAAGGGTCGCTATCTGCCTCCGGGATGAACTCATCATCAAGACCACCATCCTCACCATTGTCATCATCGTCACCCCACGCCGCGGATGGTGATGAAAAGAGTCCTGCACACACTAGCTACCTCCGAAGGCACCTGTTCTCCTCAGAATACTGCTGACAGCAATTCTCAAAGTGGTCTCAAGATTCCCTCATCTCATTGAGCTGACAGCTCTAGAAGCGAAAAGGATTGAGATTACTTCAACAAAAGTGAAAGGATCCCAAAGAAAAGAAAGGAAACATTGAAAGACATAGAAGAGGAAGTGCTCGCCAACCGCTGGATATTATGTATCCACTCTAGGAACTCGACATCCACCCTTGCCTGCATCTAATAGATGTCAGTGTATCTTTCAGCACTAATCTATTACGATGATACCAAGCAGAGGTCAGCACCAAGACCAAGGGATTAATCATAAAGCAAAAGAGAAGAGAAGAGGTAACATACCCCAACAAAGGGAATCGGGAGTCCCAAATTGTGATAAAAAACCGGCAGGCAGGAAGGACAATTTGGAGACTGATATCAAATCTGGAAGGGATGGTCCATCCCCTGTACCCTGGGATGAGGTCACCCATTTGTGCTATAGGCAAGTTAGCACCGGCAGTATGGGAAGGACGAGAGCTCACACTGTAGCCACGTGAGGGAGGTAACCCGTACTCACCAGGAATCAGACGGCAGCCTGGGTACTGCAAAAAGGAAGAAAGAAAAGAAGAGACAAGATTGTCAATTTAAAAAAAAAATAGAAAAAGTCACAAAGGGAGATAAGATTCAAGGAAATACCACAGGACCCTCCCAGGTCAAGCGAACGCAGACTGTCTCTCGATAAAAGAAGTCTTGGTAATTCTTATCTACCATAGTTAGCTTCGAAGCTGAGATCCTAGCCCTCAAGACCTCAATATTAGGAGATAATAGAGGGGCATGCATATAAGTAGGGGGAGGTCGAGGCACCATCTAAGCATAATTCCATTGGAGGGTCAACCTCTCCCTGAGATAGAGCTCAATTCCAGAAGGACCCTCAAAGGCTATACACTTCTGGACAAGTCCAGAGACATACTAATACTTGTCCTGGTCATCAGGATCATTAATCTACTCCACGTCATATGGTCTCCAGTGGATCTACCAACGGGATCGATTCGGTTAAACCAAGCAAAGGAGGACCAATTTTAAAAAAAAAAAGAAGAGGGGAAGTTTCTTTAATTACCCGGTTGACTACCAAATCATTGAGATGAAGGTGTACTTGCAGCTCATCAATAAAAGAACACCCAACCTTCCCCAACGAGTTGCTCAGGGGATGTAAGGATCCGCTTCATCAGGGAGACAAGGGGCATGAACCTCTAGAACCTTATAACACCATAGCTATCAAAAAGAGAAGAAAACAATATCAAGGACCAAACAAAGATTGAAGGCTACAAAAGGGGCCAGGGGAGCGAAGCATACCCAAAGAATGTAGGCACAACCAATCAAGCCAGGCGTGCTGAATGCAAGGCGATCTAACATCTTCAAGAAATGGGCATAAGCAGACCCGCCCCAGTCGAAGGATGCTGCCTCCTCAAAATCTTCAAAGAAACACGCAAGAAGGGTATTTGTGCGGCCTCGTCCGTCATAGAAGAGGACATTGGAGACAAGATAAAGGAGAAAACTCCTAGCAGCCTAGTCCAATAACTCCTTAGAGGAGTTTTCATCAATCAAATGGTTGTCCCACTCTTTCTTCAAGGTGGATAAGAGAATGATGCGAGAGGTCACTTTGAAACCCAGGAGATCACCAATCTCCTCAAGGGATTTCGTCTGAATGGATGGAGTCAACAAAATAGGTCTCTTAGAGAAAGGGATCCCCGTAATCATGAAGAATTCTAAAGGGGTGATGGTTACCTCCCCAGCAGGTAGATGGAACATGTGGGTTGACGGCCACCAACAGTCCATAAGAGCCTGAACTACCGGTGTATCAACCTTCAGTGAAACTACCTGAGCAATACAACCCAGGCCTGTCAGGTCCACCCTATCCCTCATAGCAGGATGGAGTCACTGGTACCATGACAAAACGTCATTGGTACAACAATACTTCTTATAACTGGGGGAGTAAAGCTCCTACAGGATAATGGGCATGAATCAAATATTGAACAAAACATGTGTTGCATGAAAAAGAAGAGAAGGCAAGCACCACTTACCTTCTTGAGAGCTTGATCCCAAATACTGCCGGGGTACCATTCTGCCTTTAAGTCATCGGTCACCTCAGAAGAAGAAGACGATGGCCTACCCCGCTTTGATGAAGACATGGCAGAAGGCCAAACTCAGAAGATAGTAGGGAAAACACAAAGAAGAGAGAGAAAGATGAGAGAGGGCAGACCTCTAATGGAAAAACCAAGCCGAGAAGAAGGAAAAGTGGGAAATGAGGACCACCCCCTTATTTTAGAAAATGGATGTCAGCTGCACCGTGCGGCAGCACTACAACCTCGGTTGTAGCCCCACGTGGTACCACCACATAGGCCCGTGGCCCCGCATGGCACCGCTGTGCAAGTCCACGGTCCTGTATAGTAGCACCGCACAGAATCGGCGGCCCCGCGTGGCAACGCTACCAAAAAAAAAAAAAAAATTTTTTTTTTGGGTGGTGATGCCATCTCATCATACATTTTTTAAAACTCGGTCACGATGCCGTCTCATCGTACAGTTTTCCAAATTGGTGACAATGCCATCTCATCGCACATTTTTCTAAACTGGTCGTGATGCCATCTCATCGAATATTTTTTTAAACTGATCGCGATGCCATCTCATCGCATGTTTTTTAAAAAGTCGGTCACGATGCCATCTCATTGTACGTTTTCACAAACTTGGTCGCGATGCCATCTCATCGTACATTTTTCAAAACTCGGTCACGATGCCATCTCATCGTATACTCCCAAGAGAAATTTAGTCACAATGCCTTCCCAGTCAAGCGTTGCTCAAAAACAGATTTCCAATCGAGCAATGCTCAAACTCTAAACTTTGTTGAGCGATGCTCAAAACCAAAAATTCCTACCGAGCATTGCTCAAAATCAGATTTTCGATCAAGCAATGTTCAAAATCAAAACTTTGTCGAGCATTGCTCAAAATCAGATTTCCGATCAAGCGATGCTCAAAACTTTGTTGAGTGATGCTCAAAATCAAATTCCAATTGAGTGTTGCTCAAAATCAGATTTTCGATCGAGCGATGCTCAAAACTTTGCTAAGCGATGCTTAAAATCAAATTCCAATCGAGCATTGCTCAAAATCAGATTTTCGATCGAGCGATGCTCAAAACTTTGCTGAGCGTCGTTTATATCCAAAAATTCTAATCGAGTGTTGCTCAAAATCAGATTTCCGATCTAGCGATGCTCAAACTCAAAACTTTGCTGAGCGTTGCTCAAAATCAAATTCCAACCGAGCATTGCTCAAAGTCAGATTTCCTACCGAGCATTGCTCATAAATCAGAATCTAATGGAGCATCGCTCAAAACCATTACCCTTTTTTGATCTGTTGATCACTCGTGGTCATCCAATTTTTGGAACATCCATTGCCATTGGATCTGTTGATCACCCATTGTCATCTAATCCCTGGATCACTCGTTGCCATTTGACTTTTTGATCGTCTGTTGTCATTTGATCTTTAAATCGCCTGTTGCCACTTGACCTTTTGATCACCTATTGTCATCCGATCTTTGGATTGCCCAATTGCCATTTTATCTATTGATCATCCATTATCATCTGATCCTCGGATCGTCCGTTGCCATTTGATCTGTTGATCACCCATTGTCATCCGATCTCTAGATTGCCCGTTGTCATTTGACTTTGTGATTATCCGCTATCATCCGACCTATTGATTGTCCGCTACCATCAGATCTTCGATCTCCCGTTGACACCCGATCCTCTAGATCTACTAATTGTGCACCAGTTGCTATCGGTCGATTTGCCAAGATAGGTTTGATCATTCAAAATAAGAGATTTCATCGGACGGTTTGCCGAGATAGGTTTTATCGTTCAAATTAAAAGATTTCATTTGACGGTTTGCTGAGATAGGTTTTATCGTTCATAACAAAAGACTTCACCGAGCAATTTGTCGAATTAGGTTTTATCGTTCAAAACGTCGTCACCTATGAGCAAAGTGGCGATAGTAGTTGCTCAACCCAAAGAAGTTTACCGAAAGGTTTACTAAGGGACCTCCATTACCTTTGAGCAAAGTAATGGAGTAGTTGCTCGACCCAAGGAGGCTCACTGAAAAGTTTATCGAGGGAACACTGTCACCTATGAGCAAAGTGACGGTAGTAGTAGCTCAAAAGATTTGTTAAATGATTTATCGAGACGCGATTTTATTGTTCAACTCCGCCACCTATGAGCATAGTGGCGATGATGCATGCTCCTTGTGACAAAATCAAGCGATCTTTTATCTTTGCCGGCTGTTGGCACAGGTCTCGGCCAAAGAGGGGCAAACTGTAGACGTTGGATTTTGCCACCTCCCCGAGCGATGATGACAACGGACACGAAAGACTTACAATGCCTTTTAAAAGCTCTTTTCCTTTGGAGTGACTCAGACACCTCCTGTTCCACCTCGTTTCCATCCGCAGTCCCCCGTATCCCCAGAACGACCCCACATGATGCCCTTGCCTGCAGTCATGACCCGACGGCACCATGTGCGGCCATGGCACTGCACGACAGCATTGCGCCCAACTTAGGCATTGTATGGTAGCACTGCACCTGGCTATGGCATTGTACGGAAGCATCACGCTCGACTGCGGCACTGCCCGATAACACCACACCCGATGGCAGCATTACGACCGGCCATGGCACAGTGCCCAACAAATCATAGTCTAGCGGCTTCGCGCCCTAAGCTGCGACATCACGACAGATCTGAAGTGAAATTTTTTTGGGTTCGGCAGTGCCACATGTTTCATCGCGGCGCCGCCAGACGAAGATTTTACCTATAAATACCCCTACCCCTCATTTCAACAAGTTCCAAGTTGAGAAGAAGGGAGACCCCCAGAGCTCCAATTTTCAGTTTTTTTTCCTTTTTTCAGTTTCAGGGCCCTGCCCCAGTCTGATTTCAAGTTTTTGAGCCTCATCCCTCTATCCAGAGCCTGGGTCCCTCGGACCCGCCTTTCGTAACCCATTTCTACCCAAACCCCAAAGCCTCCCATGGCCTAGTGACCCTGCCCAATGTCCTAATCCCTTGTTTCAGAAGCTTTTCGACACCATTATTCTGTCCAAGGTCCTAGTACCCGACACCCGTACGCTGTTACTTTGCCCGATATTTGAGAAGCCTAGCTTTCGAAGCTTTTCGATGTCGTTATTCTGTCCGAGGTCTTAGCACCTGACATCCGTACGCTGTTACACTGCCCGACATCCGGGTGATTACTCTCCACATGTTTTTCGACATTGTTATTCTACCTGATATTCGTGCAGTTACTTTCTAACGCCATTACTCTATCCGACAAAGGACAAAGCCAGTCTTTTGCCTCCACCTAAGCTAGGGGACGCGATCTGTCCCATATAATTGTATTGGTTTAAGGCATACAAGTATTTAATATTTTCATCGCATTTTAATTTTGTAATAATGTAGACTTTTAAATCATGCCAGTGTATTATATAGTAGTTAATTTCATTAAGCAGTTTATACATCATTTTAGCTATACATGTGGAAATAGGACATTTATAAAGGAAGAATATTCGAAAACCAGCATCTAGTAGAAAGGCCGATTTACCCGGGCGAGGTGGGTGCCTAACACCTTTCCACTCTCGTAACCTGACCACTTACCACGAATCTCTGACCAGACCGAATGAAGTCCTGTAGCCCTTCATAGGGCTACACCAATGGGTCCTAGGCCCTAATCCTAGGTGGCGGCTCCATTTCATTTAATTGTATGACCCCCATCCCTTGATAAATCATGAACTTTGAGAAGACGCATTCCTTCTCTCTCTCCAATAGACGAGCATAACCCAACCCCCATCTAGACCAAGCGCCGTTTGGAATGTGTGCGGTTCTTGGAAAGGAATGGATCCTCACATATACTTGCATACTTGTATTTGCATTTGCATAATATTAATGAAATTGTATTTACATCATGTAGAGACCTTTGGAGGTTGTCATTTGAACCCACATTACCTTAGGAAATGTTGGAAAAAGGTTAGAGCAAAGCCCCGTAAAACCCCACAGTCAAAACTATTAGAATCAAGCCTAATAAGGGAACGGGACTATGATCTGGTCGATCGGATCTTAGAGCCCAGTTCATCCGAATGCTGGCAACAGCATCACAAGAATGTTCCCATGACTTAGTCGGGTCGACCTGATCAAGTGGGATGATGGTCCAGTCCACTGGGCTGCGACAGGATGAATTTTTGCCCTCCAATGGCTATTTTTCACTGGATCTATTTCTCTAACGGCTATGATCTGGTCGACTGGATCATCCTTCAGGTCGATCGGATGGCCCAAAAATATATCCTTTAGGGCACATTTTGCACATGTTTTTAGAGCCTTAAATGAGCCTGTAAATAGAGAACACGTGAGAGCTTTTCACTCATCCACTACCATCCAAAATACTACTTTTGTGAGAGATGAAATGTCATTCTAAAGCTCTATTGATTAAAATCTAGTAGTCTCCATCAAGATCATCCAAGATTGACTTCAACACTCCAGACCTTTACAAACTTTCATTCTAAAGAGAAGTTCTAAAGAAGGTCAAAGCATTAAGCATCATTACATATCATTCATCACTTGTAAGGAATACAAGTCAAACTCCTTGCCTAGGTAATTCTTACATTTTCTTTATTGTATTCACTGTTTATATTTTTTATTTGAGAAAGAATTTGGGTATTAATCTAGACTGTACTTATATTAATATATGGGATCCTCCTACCCTAGTAAAAAGATTAGGATTCTCTTATCTTGTGAAAAAGAGTTAGGATCCTCTTATCCTGTGTAATTGATTGTAAAGGTGTTCTTCCTACCTATTGTATTGAAAGAAAGAAACTACTAAAATTCTCTCAAGGTTGAGAGGAGTGGATGTAGGCTAGCTTAGTCGAATCACTATAAATCTTGTGTGTTCTTCTTTTGAGCATTTATCTTTATCTATTTTATTTTAATTGAAGAAAATTTAAAAAGGCTAATATTTCACTAGTGATAACCTATTCCCCCCTCGAGGTTATCTCACAATTGGTATCAAAGCGGGAGCTCAATTCTTGAGACTTGAAGATCCATGGGATCACACCATCCTAATGCACTTAAGGGGCTAAATGTTTCTAGACCTCCATTGTTTAATGGTGATAATTTTACATACTAGAGAATTAGATTTAAGAATTTCACTTGTGCACACAACCTTGATGTGTGGCATGTTATTGAACATGGACCATATGTCTTTACCAAAAAAGTTAATAAAGAAAATGTGTCCAAGACCACAGATGAACTAATCTCTGTTGAAAAAGAGACAGTTCAACATAATTTTAAATCTATCACATTTTTACAATAGGCATTGAGTGAATCTGAGTTTGATAAGATAGCTATGTGTGAATTTGCTAAAGGAATTTAGGATACACTTATTGTTTCCTATGAAGGAACCACACAAGTAAAAGAATAAAAATTGGATAAACTTATTACTGAATATGAACTATTTAGAATGTTAAAAAATGAAAATATTGCTAGCATATTTTTGAGATTTACTAACTTCATAAACAAGTTGAAGGGCTTAGGAAAGACGTATACCAAGTTCAAAAATGTTCAAAAGATTCTTAGAACATTAATTCCCAAATGGAGACCAAAGGCAACGACCATAAAGGAGTCAAAGAATCTCAACACCATCAGCATGGACAAGTTTATGGGATCCCTTCTAACTCATGAAGTTGAGTTAAATGAAGATGATAAGTGAATAGAGACCAAAGAACCCAAGAGGAAAATCATCGCACTCAAAACTACAAACAATTCTGATGATGAAAGCGATGAAGATGAAAACCTCAATATCTCAGAAAAGGAGAAGTCTCTAATTACTAAGAAGTTTCAAGAATTCCTCAAAAAGAAAGGAGGAAAATACTTCAATAAGGGACAAGCATCAAGGGTGAATAAATGTAAAAATTTCTTTAAAGAAAAACCTTATTCTAAGAAAGATATTTTATGCTATGAATATAGAAAATCCAGCTATTTCAAGACTGAGTGCCCAAAAAGTCAAAACAAAAAGAAAGCATATGCTGCTGAAATTACATGGGACTCAAGTGAAGAAGAAGAAGAGGAATCCGATGAAGAAACTACAAACTTAGCTCTTATGGCACTTAAAGATGATATACTAAGTTCAGTCTATCTCAGTTCTAATTCTAGAAATAGTGACTCACTTGATGTTATAGACACTGATGATATAAATAAGAATGATATTAAAAAAACCTTTGAGGATCTCTATGAGGCAAGTCGTAAACTAGAGGCTTTAAACTCTATACTAGAAAAGGAAGTTATAGGTTTACATAATAAAGTAGATAATTTACATGCCTATATTACTAAACTTGAAGTGAAAAAAGAAAAATTAACGTCGGCTTTGCTTACCTTCACCAAAGGACCAAAATCTTTAGATGCTCTTCTTGGTAAACCACGAAAGACACAACAAAACAAAGAAGGACTTGGCTACAATGGGAGAATTCCATTTCATGTCAAAGAAAAAATAAGTAGTGTACATAGAAGAGGAGAAAGCAAAACAAGGTCAAACGTCAACTTTTCATGCACTTCCCTCAAGAAACAAAGGAAGAAACAATCAAAGGTATAGAACTTAAAATCATCATGCTTTTCAATACACTTTTCAAAGAAAAAATTGGCCTCAAAGGGAGTATGTACCTCAAAGGCCATAAAGGCAATTCTATCAGCCTCAAGCTCCATACATGATGGAAAGAAAGACTAGATCTCGACAGGCTCATAGGCCATATTTGGATTATTATCCAAGGCAATATAACTCTTATAGATCTTATGCACCTCAAAGACCCCAAAGAAGTAGAAGAACCCAAAATTTCTTTGATCTTCAAAGATCTTAAAAACAAGAAAGGGCACCATCTCCATTTAATATCTATGATCCTAGGTATCAACGACCTAAGAATTATATTCCAAATAAGAACAATAATTATAAGAAAGTTTGGAAAACTAAGGGAACTTTTGATCCGAACAATGACGGACCCATGAGATTATGTGGACCAATGTATGTTTGAAACTCTATTTTGTAGGTATGCTTAAAGAGCAAAGGTCAAGTTAAATGGTACATTGATAGTGGCTGCTCAAAACATATGACAACAAATGTAAAACTCTTCACAAAATTGAGAAAATATGATGGAGAATAGGTAACATTTGGAGACAACGGTAAAGAAAAGATAGTTGACATTGAAAACATCGATATCGGAGGTACTACTATCTCAAATGTTTGTCTGATTAACAAACTTGCCTACAATCTACTAAGTGTTAGTCAACTCTGTAGTGTTGGTTTAGGTAAATTTTGATGTATCTCATTGCTTAGTTGTAGATGCAAATGATAAAATAGTGTTGAAAGGATCTAGAAGAAACAATATATACACTTGTGTTATTGATGAAGCAAGCTCTAGCAACACATGCTTAGTCTCATATGATGAATTAAATATATGACATAAAAATTTGGTCATATAAATATCAAATTAATTGAATCTATTGCATCTAAAAAATTAGTTTGAAATTTACCAAAATTAAAATTTGACAAAAATTATGTTTGTGATGCATGTTAAAAAGGTAAGAGTGTCTCATAAATCAAAAAATATTGTTTCTACAAATAGACCTCTTGAATTGCTTTATTTAGATCTTTTTGGTCTTATACCTACTCCAAGTTTGAGTGGTAAAGTATATACTTTTGTTATTGTTGATGACTATTCTAGATATATTTAGACTCTATTTCTTAGACATAAAAATGATGCATTTAATGAGTTTATGACCCTATGCAAGAAAATTTAAAACCGAAAAGGTTACTTGGTAACTATCGTAAGAAGCGATCATGGCTATGAGTTTGATAACTCAAACCAATTTGAGAAATTTTTTGATGATGAAGGTATTACTCACAATTTCTTAGTCCCTCGAACTCCTCAATCTAATGGGGTTGTAGAGAGGAAAAATAGATCTCTTCAAGAGACTGCTCGAACCATGCTTAGTGAGTATTCCCTACCAAAATACTTTTGAGCCGAAGCTGTAAATACAGCTTACTATGTTTTGAACCATGTTTTGATCAAAATTTTTTTGTCAAAAACACCCTATGAATTGTATTTTGAAAAGAAACCAAAAGTTGATTATTTTCAGATTTTTAGGTGTAAATGTTCTATTTTAAATATTAAAAATTTCAAAGGAAAATTTGATGAAAAATTTGATGAAGGTATTTTTTTCTTGGGTACTCTAGCAATAGTCGTGCTTATAGAGTATTCAACAAAAGGACCTTGGTTGTGGAGGAATCAGATTTGATGTATCCCCTCCGAAGGAAAAATACAGACCATTGGTTGATGATGATGAGGATATTATATCTGAAATCATGAAAAGGGTTGAGACCATTTCCTTAGAAGAAAATGATAATTCTCCCCTAGAATCATCTCAGGAAAACTCAATGGAACTACCTGAGGAAATCAGACCTGTAAGAGACCACTCCTTAGAACAAGTCATTGGAGACTTTGAGATAGGTGTTCAAACAAGATCCAGAATCCAAAATACTTGAAATTATCCTACATTCCTATCATTATTTGAACCTAAGAGTACTAAAGAAGCATTATCTGATAATGATTGGATTTTGGCCATGTAAGAGGAATTGCATCAATTCGAAAGAAACAATGTATGGGAACTTGTGCCAAAACTCAAGAATAAAACTATTATTGGTACTAAGTGGATTTTTAGAAATAAGCTTGATGAAAATGGAATGGTTGTTAGAAATAGGGTAAGACTAGTGGCCCAAGGCTATAATCAACAAGAGGGAATTGACTTTGATGAGATGTATGCCCCTGTTGCTTGATTAGAAGCCACAAGGATGCTACTAGCCTTTGCTTGTCATAAAAATTTCAAATTTTATCAAATGAATGTCAAAAGTTCTTTCTTGAATGATTTTATTGCTGAAGGAGTTTTTGTCTCTCAACCCCCAGGCTTTGAAAATCCCTCTTTTCCATATCATGTGTTCAAATTAAAGAAAGCCTTGTATGGACTCAAGCAAGCCCCTAGAGCTTGGTATGATAGATTAAAAACATTTCTAATTGAAAATGCATATACTATTGATAAGGTAGACATTACATTATTTGTTAAGCATAAATGCTCAAATTTAATTATTATCCAAATTTATGTAGATGATATCATTTTTTGTACTACTGATGAATCTCTATACATTGAGTTCAGCAATTGTATGAAAAGTGAATTTGAGATGAGTTTAATGGGTGAATTAAATTTCTTCTTAGGACTTCAAATTAAACAAATTGAAAGTGAAATTTTCATTACTCAGTCTAAGTACATTAAGGAATTATTGAAGAAATTTGATATAAATTCTCATAAATCATTTAGCACTCCCATGAGCGCATCAATCACTTTACCAAAAGATGAACATGAAACTCCTTTTGATCCTACTCACTATCGAGGTATGATTGGAAGCTTATTGTATTTAACTGCAAGTAGACCAGACATTATGTTTAGTGTTAATGCTTGTGCAAGATTCTAAGCTAGTCCTATGCAATCTCATGCTAGCGTGGTTAAGCGTATTTCTAAATATTTAAAAGGTACTATTAATGTAGGACTTTGGTACCCTATGCACAATAATTTTGATTTACTTAGCTTTTCTGACGCTGATTTTGCTGGCAGCTATATTGATCGCAAGAGCACTAGTGAAACTTGCCACTTTCTCGGATCATGTCTTGTCTCTTGGTTCATTAAGAAACAGAACTGTGTTGCACTCTCTACTACCGAAACTGAGTACATTACAGTAGGTAGGTGTTGTGCACAAATCCCCTAGATGCGCTAGAATCTCACTGATTATGGGGTCAGTTTCACCACTTAAAAAATTCTTTGTGACAGTACAAGCACTATCAATCTTAGCAAAAATCTCATTTGCGCATATAGACACCTACCACAATTTTCTTCGTGACACTGCTTAGAAGGGCAAAATTGTCCTTGAACATATCGACACTGTTAGGTAAGTTGTAGACATTTTCATAAAACCCTTACCCAAAGAAAGATTATGTACTCTTCGACGTGAGTTGGGCATTTATAACCCATTTGAATAAGTTACAAATCTTCAAAAGAGCCTAAATAACCAATCCAAATGGAGCCCAGTCGAACTGGCTTACAATTGAAATTTTAAGTCATCCGATCGACCGGATGGTCGCAATCGATTGACCGGATCATGAATAGTAGGCTTTTTAAACCCAATCCGTGGCTCATTCACTCATTCTCTCTTAACTCTCTTTTCATTTTCTCTTCTCCAAAAATCCTCTTTTGGATTTCTAGGGCAAAACCTTGTCAAAATCACTCCATTTCTTACTCTATTAGAGATCAAAACTTAGTTTTCACCCCAAATCCCTAAGTTTTACTCTCTTTTTCCCTCTTTTGCTCTTTCCCTCTTCTAAATCCTTTGAAAACTCTCTTCTTCAAACCCTAGCTTTTCTTTATTGTCAAATGGCATCCAAAGGAGAATCTTCAAAAAAAAGAAAGAGTGTTGCTTCAAAGAAAGATCAATATGATGAAAATTTGTTCATCTCCAAAGAGGCATCCATCTTTTGGGCTATCTACTCAAGGAAGAAACTCATTAGGAAAAGATTTGTAAGTGTCTCTCAACTCAATAGTGTTCTTCCTTCTGAGATTAATACTCCTTTTGAAATGTTGGGTTGGGATGCTATTCTCTATCCTATACCATTACCTCCTATGTCAATGGGAAAGAAATTACTTTTGATATGGATGACCTTGCCCAAATTATTGGTGTTAGTGACATTGGAGAACATAAATATCTCAGAACCAAAACCAGTCATGATGACTTCATGAATATCCATGAGGTTTATGGTTTTATTTTTAAGGATTATCAAGGAGAAACCAAGGGACTCATTGCCATTCATCTTCATAACATCTCTAGGAGACTATACTTCCTACTAGTGGACATAAGGATGTAGTGACACATTTTCAAGCCTATCTTTTTTGGAGTATTGCTACCTCCAATCAAATCAGTCTTCCTTACATTATTATGAAGAGTATGGAAATTGCCACTGAGAGACAACAAGGGAGGCCTTCTCTACAGTCGTCTCTTAACCATTATCTTTAAGCACTTTGAGGTAGACTTCTCTGAAGAAATTTCTACTACCAGACCATGTGCTATTGATTCCTCTACCCTGAAGAAAATGGGTATTCCTTCTGGCTCATCTGCTCCTCCTCACCAAGCAAGGCGCAAGCAAGCTTCCGAACCCATCATTGAAAGTGAAGAAGACATAGAGGATGAAGACGCTGATGGTGATTATGTGACAAGGATAGAGTTTGCTGCATTTTAAGAGAAGCTTGACACCTGCCTTCAAGGATTTGGTGATCAGTTTACTGCTCTTCGTGGTGATACCAAGGAAATCATGGCACATCTACGGATGCTCACTCAACACTTTCACCTGTCTACACCAACTCCACCTCCACCTCATGCAGAAGATTAGTTTCTTTGCTTTTATCTTGTATTTTAGGACAGTGTGTACTTTCTTTTGAACCTTTTTAAGTTACTTGTTTAAGCTGTCTAATCTTTAAGCTATTGGTTTTATGATGTATGACTTCAAAACTTATTTGGTGTGATGCATACTCTTAGGGGGAGTATGGTATGTAATTGCCTATGCTTATAATTGTGCTTATTATTGACTAAATGATATAATTTGCCCTATTTTTTTGCTACATTTGATTCTCTGATGCAGGGGGAGTTTCTCTACTCCTTCTTGTTGTTGATAAAAGGGGGAGAAAATTGAAGAATTATGATTTGGACTACCTTTTGGGAGAAAAATAATTGAAAATTTATTTGATTTGTGGATGCATATTGAATTGGAGAAAGTAAATCTTATATTTTGTTTAATGATTTAAATTATAATGGTTATATATAATGCATTATTATATGTTTCTTATCTTAATTGCATCATACATATTTTTGCCAAATCATTTATTTGTCATCATAAAAAAGGGAGAGATTGTTAAGAAAACCTTCCCTACCTCTATGATTGTTTTAGTGATAACAAACGTGTTGACACAAGTCATTGTGTATTAATATGTCAACAGGTTTGATGATGGAACCAAGAAGATCAAGCCAAGAAATTAAAGGACATAAAGCACGAGGATGTTCAAGACAAGCTTGAAAGATTAAGGCTTTGAAGATACCTCACCATTCTCACAAAAGAATAATTGAAAATGAAGGTTGAAGATTGAAGAACATCACTTGAAGAAATCAAGTTGAAGACCTTCATGAAGATGTTTGTGTGCACATTCACAAATACACACTTGCATACTTGTATTGACATTTGCATAATATTAATAAAATTATATCTGCATCATGTAGAGACCTTAGGAGGTTGTCATTTGAACCCACATTACCTTAGGAAATGTTGGAAAAAGGTTGGAGCAAAACCCCGTAAAACCCCCCAATCAAAATTATCGGAATCAGGCCAAACAGGGGAACGAGACTGTGATCTGGTTGACTAGATCTTAGGGCCCAGTTCATCCAGATGCTGGCAATAGCATCACGAGAACATTCCCATGACTTGGTCCGGTCGATCGGATTAAGTGGGATGATGGTCCGATTGACCAGACTGCGACAGGATGAATTTTTGCCCTCCAACAGATATTTTTCAACAGATCTATTTCTCCAATGACCATGATCTTGTCGATCGGATGGACCAAAAATAAATTCGTTAGAGCACATTTTGCACATGTTTTTAGAGCTTTAAATGAGCCTATAAATAGAGAACATGTGAGAGCTTTTCACTCATCCACTACAGTCCAAATTACTACTTTTGTGAGAGGTGAAAAATCATTCTAAAGCTCTATTGATTGAAGTTTAGTAGTCTCCATCAAGATCATCCAAGATTGACTTTAACACTCAAGACTTTTATAAACTTTCATTCCAAAGAGAAGTTCTAAAAAAGGTCAAAACATTACGCATCATTACATATCATTCATCACTTGCAAGGAATACAAGTCAAACTCCTTGTCTAGGTAATTCTTATATTTTCTTTATTGTATTCAGTGTTTATATTTTTTATTTGAGAAAGACTTTGTGTATTAATCTAGACTGTACTTATATTAATATATGGGATCCTCTTATCCTGGTAAAAAGATTAGGATTCTCTTATCTTGTGAAAAAGAGTTAGGATCCTCTTATCCTGTGAAAAAGAATTTAAAAGTGTTCTTCCCACCTATTGTACTGAAAGAAAGAAACTAGTGAAATTCTCTCAAGGTTGAGAGGAGTGGATGTAGGCTGGGTTAGCCAAACCACTATAAATCTTATATGTGTTCTTCTTTTGAGCATTTATCTTTATTTATTTTGTTTTAATCGAAGAAAATTTAAAAAGACACATATTTCACTAGTAATAACCTATTCACCCCCTCTAGATTATCTCACATATGGGTGGTAGATGTGTTAATTCCTACACCGTGATTGCCTAAATGTGATAAAAGGGATACGAGTGGTAGTTGTGTTAATTTCTACATCGTGATCGCCTTAATTGGTAAACCAGCTCGAGTGTTCGATGAGTGAATTCCAAAATCGTGGTTGGATTTATCAGAGGTTTGTCAAGACACCGATGTGTGTCCATGATCGACAGGCTTTCACACGCAGTTTAGGTCATTATTGCTGGGTGTCTGACAAGTAAATTCCAGAACCAGGGATAATGCCTACAACGTTATAGATAATTTTATGGCATGCATGTCCTACATCATAATTCATTGCGCATCATATATAATGATTTATATTGCATTTTGAACTGTTGCATATGATGTATGGCTACAAATTGAATTTGATGTGCGAGTCATCATTGGTGGAATGGGACGTCAATGATGTTTGTTTATCAGGTTCGGCTTGTAGTCAAATAATTGTTTGTGAATTCACCTAGAGGAGGGGTAAATAGGTGAAGGTAGTGGAATATAAAAACTTATGCAAAAATTAAAAAGTTCTCAATAAAAGACAATTAAAATTGCAAAGATAACACAACAAATTATAGTGGTCCGGCCAAAACTTGCCTACGTCCACTCCTCTCACCTTAGAGAGAATTCCACTAAAATAAATCTTGAGTATGAGCAAGAGAACTCGTACAAATCTTGATTGAGAGCAAGAGGACTCAACACTACTCTTGATTCCGAGTAAGAAGACTCAACCTACTCTTGATTCCGAGCAAGAGGACTCAAACAAATATCTAAAATATAAGGTACTAAAGATTAGGATTACCTGAACCTTAGTAGAGTTTGCTACCTTTCAACTTTGAAGCTTAATGCTAAGTGAAGGAGCTTGTGAGAGAGTGTGCTTTGAAAGAATTCTTGAATTCTCACATGAAAGTCACTTGTATTGGAGGCTCTTAATTATATTTTGGAATAGTGTTTAGAGCCTTAAACAAGTGAATATTTATAGGCTAGATGGCTTAATTTAATTAGGAATCCAAATTAAGATCGGATTTCAAAAGTCATATATAATTCGGTATGCTGGATTCTAATCCGGTATGCCGGATCACCTAATTTCCTTATTCAATAAAGGAATAACGGTCAAATTATAATAGCCTTTTATTGATCCGGTATGCTGGATTACAATTCGGCGTGGGCTGGAAGGCTACTGCAGACAATTTCCTGAGATTGCAACACTGATCCGGTATTCCATTTCATGATCCGGTATGCCGGTTCACCTGATCCAGTATGCCTTTTCCTGATCCGGTATACCTTTTCACCAAATTTCTGCTGAAATTTATTAAGTCCTTTATTAGACTTACTTGGATGATTCCAATTAGGTTTGGTCACATGGATTGGGTTTAATTTAAACCTCCTAAAGTCCATCTAAATGAATGTCTGCATGTGTGTGCATTACATCAATTGTGACTTAAAATTATGATACAACTAGATACAAGAATAAACAAGTTCTTGAGGTCTTGTATCTCAAAAAGTTGCTTGAATAGAAGTCTTGAAAGTAGTCCTTCACTTCACAACATTCTTTGAAATCTTTGTCTTGCTGCATCAAGCTTTTACATGCTCCCCCTTACTTAATGCTCATCTCTTATGAAGTCTCTCTATACAATATAACACAGGTTAGTACAACCAACTTATTTGTTATCATCAAAACCATAATGGGTGATGTGTGGAATTTACCCTAACAATCTCCCCCTTTTTGATAATGACAAATAAATAGTATCAAATGATATAAAGAGATAATATCAAGACAATTTATGTTCAAAAGATAAACTACAACTTTATCTCCCCATTTCTCTCCCACTTTGGCATTTTCAGAAAGCGGGGATAAAAAAAACTTCATAAAAATTTGGTACCCATTGTATATTGGGTCCGTCAATGTCAGTATCATATATTCCTCTTGGTCTCCAAAGCATTTGGTTTCCATTTACCCTTTGGTTACCATACCAATTTGGGTATGATTGGGGGTTCCAAGATCTTTGCACCTTAGGTGAAGTTCTAGTAGGTCTTTGCACCTTTGGATGACTCCTCCTGTTTTGACCATTGTAAGGTCTTTTTAGGATGGTGGAAGGTTTGCTTTATGTAATAACATTCCAAGATAGTATGTTCCTTCTTATTGCAATTATTGCATACAATAATTTGAGGGATATAGGGAGTCTTCCCTTTGGGATTGGGTTTGCTAAATTGAGGGCTCTTCTTTCTTGAGTAACATTCCTCAAGAGAGTGTCCTTTGTTTCTACAGTAATTACAGTATTTATTTTTCTTTGCTCCCTTGCTTGCTATCTTACTTGAACTTGGCTTTTGGGTTTGCTTTGAACTCATATTCACATCATAGCCTAGCCCTTCCTTGTTGAAAGGTGCTTTAGATGAAAATCCAACTAAAATATCAAGATTCTTTTTATCATTAGTAAAAGATTCTAAGTCTTTACAGAATTTTTGTTTTTCTTCTTCGAAGTTGTTAACTTGAGAAGTTAGAGTAGTGTTTTGGTCTTTGAGGATATTTATCTCTTTTAAGAGATTCTTTTTAGTAGTAGCTAACTCCATGCTACTTTGGTAGAGATTTTCAAAAGCTTCTTCTAATTCTAGAAAGTCTTTATGAGATGGAGGAGTGGGAGTTACCTCATTTTCACTTTCTTCATCTTCAATAGCCACAAAAGCAAGGTTGATTTGCTCTTCTTCTTGAGATTCTTCGTCTTCCACTTCTTCATCGCTTAAATCGAATGAGTGTTCGGCTTTGTATACTTTTTTGTGTTTCTTTATCTTCGAACAATCTCCCCTATAGTGTCCTGGTTTCCTACACTCATAGCAAACAATGTCTTTTGAGGAAGATTCATTATTCTCTTTAAAAACATTCTTACCCTTTTGATCAATTGAGAGTCTCCTCTTGTTGAATGAGGTTTTGTATTTGTTCTTCAGGAACTTTGAGAACTTCTTTAAGAGATATTCGATCTCATCATCGGATAGTTCTTCTTCATCATTACTTCATGGTATGATTTGAATGCTACAACTTTCTTCTTTGGTTCTTTTGGTTCATCCTCCTTGGTGTCCAGTTTTAGTTCCATCTCGTGGATTTGGAGTGATCCCAATAGCTCGTCTAGACTTAGCTTGTCAATGTCTTTAGATTCTTTGATTGTAGTAGTCTTGGGTCTCCATTTTTTTTTGAGAGATCTCAAAATCTTTCACAATTTTCACCATTGGAGTAAACTTTTCCTAAACCTTTCAGCTTGTTCACAATATTAGTAAATCGAGTAAACATAATATATATATCTTCATCATTTTTTATTTTAAATTGCTCATACTCATTTACTAGCATATCAATCTTAGATTGCTTGACTTCAGAAGTACCTTCATAGGTAATAATAAGTTTATCAAACATCTCCTTAGCGAAATCACACATGCAAGTTCTATTGTATTCCTTTTCTCCTAGAGCACACTGAATGTAACTTATAGCTACAAAATTAAGTTGAATCTTAGCTTTTTCAGCTGCGGTCCACTCTTCTTTAGACTTGTCTATGATATTTGGTCCTTTTCAATTACTTCTCATGCGTCAATATTATTGGCACACACGAAGTTTTTGAAGCGATTCTTTCAATAGGAGAATCCTTCACTTTCAAATAAAGGTGGTCTAGTGATAGTGTATCCCTCAATCTTACAATTGGCAGAGGATCCCATGGTCTTAAACTCCTAATTGGATTATAAAAATCACGGTCTTGAGCTCCCACTGATACCAAATGTGAATTCACCTAGAGGGGGGGTGAATAGGTGAAGGTAGTGGAATATAAAAACTTATGCAGAAATAAAAAAGTTATCAACAAGAGACAATTAAAATTGTAAAGATAACACAACAAATTATAGTGGTTTGGCCAAAACTTGCCTATGTCCACTCCTCTCACCTTAGAGAGAATTCTACTAAAACAAATCTTGAGTATGAGCAAGAGAAATCGTACAAATCTTGATTGAGAGCAAGATGACTCAACACTACTCTTGATTCCGAGCAAGAGGACTCAACCAATCTTGATTCCGAGCAAGAGGACTCAAATTACTTTTGATTCCGAGCAAGAAGATTCAAACAAATATATAAAATAAAAGGTACTAAAGATTAAGATTACCTCAACCATAGTAGAGTTTGCTACCTTTTAACTTTGAAGCTTAATGCTAAGTGAAGGAGCTTGTGAGAGAGTGTGCTTTGAATGAATGCTTGAATTCTCATATGAAAGTCACTTGTATTGGAGGCTCTTAATTATGTTTTACAATGGTGTTTAGGGCTTTAAACAAGTGAATATTTATAGGCTAGATGGCTTAATTTAATTAGGAATCCAAATTAAGATCGGATTCCAAAAGCCATATGTAATCCGGTATGCTGGATTCTAATCCAGTATGCCGGATCACCTAATTTCTTTATTCAATAAAGGAATAACGGTCAAATTATAATAGCCTTTTATTGATCCAGTATACTGGATTACAATCCGGCGTGGGCTGGAAGGCTACTGCAGGTAATTTCCTGAGATTGCAACATTGATCCGGTATGCCGTTTTATGATCCGGTATGCCATTTCACCTGATCCGGTATGCCTTTTCCTGATCCGGTATACCTTTTCACGAAATTTCTATTGAAATTTGTTAAGTCCTTTATTGGACTTACTTGGATGATTCCAATTGGGTTTGGTCACATGGATTGGGTTTAATTTAAACCTCCTAAAGTCCATCTAAATGAATGCATACATGTGTGTGCATTACATCAATTGTGACTTAAAATTATGACACAACTAGATACAAGAATAAACAAGTTCTTGAGGTCTTATATCTCAAAGAGTTGCTTGAATAGAAGTATTGAAAGTAGTCCTTCACTTCACAATATTTTTTGAAATCTTTATCTTGGTGCATCAAGCTTTTACATGCTCCCCCTTATTTGATGCTCATCTCTTATGAAGTCTCTCTATATATTATAACACAGGTTAGTAAAACTAACTTATTTGTTATCATCAAAACTATAATGGGTGATGTGTGGAATTTACCCTAACATTGTTGTTGTGTGTGTGGTTCAAATTTCTGCTTGCTGGGCTAGTGGAGCTCACCCCAAGTGGAACCCTTCTTTTTAGAATGTGATGCAGGTTGTAAGATATGGGTGGATGATAAAAGACCTGGTATAGGATGTGGATGCAAAAGTTGGTCTATGACCGTTGATGCTTCTTTTACTTCTTGTTGCTTTTGATATTGTATTTTCTTGATATATGATTTCCTTTCTTTCCTTGTACTTATGAAATGACTTTTATTGTATTAACTTTAAATTCAAGGATAATCCACCTTATGTATTTATTATCATTTTAGTTTTCCCTTATAAAAACCAGTGGCCTTATTTTAAAAAGTCTTCCACTACTCCGATGTTGTTTATGATTCTCGATTGTGTGACTATGAGGTAAGCCACTACATCCGTGATCCTGGAGGCGGTTTGGGATGTTGGGAAGCATCCCAGTAGTACCAAAACCCTAGGGTGGGGATTAGGGTGCGACAACATGGTAGCAGAGCAATGATGCTTTCTATTAACTCATAGTCCAGCTGAACCTTAGGTGTACTGATTTATAATAAAGGTCCTAACAACAAACACGAACAATAGTAAAGGCACATGGAACAATGTGCATAAAACTAAACTTTGCTTGTATTGATGATCATGATTACATTATAGCAATCAACATAGATCATACTACATTGAGTGCAAACTTTCAATAAGGACAGTAAGAATAGTATAACTAAAACCCCATAGAAATAAAGAATTACATAAGGAAAAGGCCATAAGGCATTAGTGCAAACTAAAGACCCGAGTGACACCACCACTCCACTGCATAGGTACTTCTTCTATGCATACTACAACCTGTGATATCTATTATACTTGTTTATTACCTTTGTTTATTGGTATAAGTCCTTTGATAGTATTTTGCTATGGCTCACACCCGTTCAAGTAGGAGTCCATCTCCTCCGAGCGAGCAAGATGCTAACCCTTCTACCCAAGCCAATCTAGACGTGGCAACTGTATTGGGAGATTTGCTGTGAAATATGCAACAAGAGAATCGATCATTCATGCAGACCTTGGTTACTCAGTTATTGACTATTTGTAAGAGAGAGAAAGGTATCCAGTACCTCCGATAATCGAGTGGGTTGATGACTCCAAGTTGACTGAAAGGTTCCAGAAGCATAAGCCCTCCACTTTTACAAAGATGATGGCTAACTTCTTCTATTCAGCACAATGGATAAGGGACATGGAGAGGATCTTCGAGGTACTTTGATGTGCGAACAAAGTCAAATTCAGGTGTGCAGTCTTTCAATTTAGAGGCGAGGCTAATTCTTGATGGCAGTCAACCAAGGAGAACGTTAGGGGACTGTATCCTAACCCTACATAGGGTCAATTCACAGAGATTTTCTTGGGAAACTACTTTCCTCAGAGCTTTCATGATCAAAATGAGGCTGGGTTTATGAGCCTGACCCAAGGACCCAAGTGAGTCCTTAAGTACCAGCAGTTTTCAAAGAGCTCTTCTATTTTGCTCCCATGCATATGAAACCTGATGCTGTCAAGGCTAAGAAATTTGAGAAGGGGTTGAGACCTAGAATTAGCACATCTGTGGTGTTGTACAATCTCCTCTCTTATGCACGCGTGGTCCAGGCCACCAAATTGATTGAGGACAAACATTGAGAGAACTACCGTGCTCTCAAGATGGCACGTTAGAGGCCAATGGTGTTCCCAGATTCTAGGGGACCAAGTGAGGCACATAAGAGGGCATACCTCAGCTCAACTTAAATACAAACCAGTATACCAGAAGTGGACCAGACGTTCCAGTCATCCCGTCCTATAATTGCATCTTAGCCGATTGGACAGGACATCTGTTGCTATAGGTGTAAGCAACTAGGGCACACGCCCAAGAGTTGTCGGCATTGCAAGCCCGTGAACACACCATATATACAACCCCTGTTGAACATTGTTTTTGTATTTAGTTGGATCATAAGTCTAGGAGCTGCCCACAAGGATAAACCCAGTTATGGTGGCAGGTACATCACGTGACTTGCTATACATGTTTATGCTTGTAATTGTATTTATATATATGTCTAGCATGAGGACTATTTTAGTTACGTGCAAGATAACTTTACCTGCTTGTGTATCATTATTACCTGTGCATGTTTATTGATGTTGGGTGTGAATTTTACTATTTAGAGTTTTTGTGTTGATTATATATTATATCTAGTGTTAGTATGGTTAGTACGATCGGGAATGATGTGAGACTGGAACTGAATAATTTGACAAAACTTTACTCAACTATAGGTAAGAGTGGAGTAATAGGTCACCGATGCGTTCTCCCCGTATTGGGAGTGAACAATAGAAGACTCCATCAAAATTCCAATTCATTCTAGAGTTGAGTTAGGTGTTGGAGAATCAGAAGTGAAAGTCTTTAGAGCAAAGGCCTTGTGAGAAAAGTAGTACAAACCAAACCTTACAACCCAAATAATGGAAGTGTAATACTGGGCGTGGTACAGAGGATTAGTTGGACATTTTATTTCCTTAAGGTTTGTGTCTGAAGATCAAAACCCCCTGCCTCTTGTATACGCTAACCTTTGACCCAATTGAGCATGGGATCATCTTAAACCACATCCTTAGAGGTGACGTGGTTCTGTAAGAAGGAGAGGTTGTGAATCGTTGACCATTAACATACAGAACTGTCACTGCCCCACCTTGTGGTAGAGTCCATGACGTATTCCAGGTATAATGCTGAAATGAACATCTCAGATTTTACTCACGCCTCGACTCAGAGATCACCTGAACTGATTATCGCCTTGAACTATAAAGAGAACTTGGAGAGAGACTGGGGTACTTGTCAAGGAGCATTGGGGCTAAGCCTTGAAGAGGAGATGAAAGGGTGGTCGAAGCATCCTCACCTATTCGGATCCCCAGGTATGTCAAATTTCAGGGATGAAATTTCTTTTAAGGTTGGGGGAATGTTATACCCGTGCCCAATGTACACCCTAAATTTCCAAGCTAAATTGATTTTCTATTGGTAGATGTTGTGATGCTGCCAACGGTCAACACCTGTGACCTTGGGTCGTGGCAGTCAAGGGGATAACTAGAATAAAAGGATGGAATTCGGTTTGATGGGCGATGTGACCGCACGAAGGTGAGCATTTAATCCTTAAATATCATGTGTGCATGCTCCCTTTGAAGTACTCGAAGTACGGGACAAAGCCAGGGATGTTTGGAGTGAAAAATAACCCATCTTTGCTTGCGCGGTTTATCATATGGTTTTAGGTACTGAGTAAAACCACCCATAATACCACCTAGGCTAAAATAACTGTAAATTGAGTGATTTGTTGTGGTCCCACTTACCTTCGGAAATGTGTAAGGGACTGGTGTCCCCATACCTTGTGGACCCCATCCACAACCTTTTCTCTTCTTGTGGGACCAATAGGTGGACCCATTTAACCATTATAGCCCAATAATGGGGTTTGACCTATTTCTTATCCAACCAAATGGACCTTAGGAAGGGCTTAAGTTATAAATAGGAGCTTGCATTCCCTTAGCCATTTCATTCCTCCTCCAACCAAAAACGTGGGAAGAAGGGAAAGAAGAGAAAGAAATAAGAAAGGAGAGGAGAAGAAGGAAAGAAGGAAGGGAAGAAGAATAAGGGAAGGAAGGGATCCCTCACTGTCCGTCCCTCAAAGCTCATCTCATCCCATCCTCCCCTCTTTAAGGCCAAGCTAAGAGAGGAAGCTATGGAAGGAAGGAGTGAAGAAGGTGAAGGGACTAGGGAATTGGCTGAAGATTGAACCCACATCCCTTAGTGGCCAAATCGTGGAACTCCTTTCATTGGTAAGGTAAGCCATTAACACCTCCTCCCCCTCCCTCTTTGATCGATTTTATGGTTTGGGAACTTGGGGTAATGGGAAGACCTTGACCTAGGGTTCCACTTGGAACCCAAGGATCGATTGAAACTTCTACCTTATGCCTATATGGGGTCAATAACCTCTATACATGACCCCAAAGACTCATCCTTGAACCCTACTAGTAAAACCTAGAGTTTCGCCAGGGGTTCTCCCATTGAATCCTTTAGTTTAATGGAATTAACAGGATCTTGGGACCCTATAAGACCATAGGGTAGCTCCCCTTTGAAGCCCTAAAGCCCTCAAACCCTTGGGAGATGAAATCCTAGGTGAAAAACCCCAAAATCTTGTACTTAGTATTGGGTGGTTTTATATACGGTTTCATATTCTGGGTAAAACCACCCATAAAACCGCCAGGGCTTATGGGCCTCTGTTGGGAGTGGTTTTACCTATGGTTTATGAATTGGGGGTAAAACCACCCATAAAATTGGCCATCCCCAGAACTGCTGACCACTTGAACGCTGCCCGCTGTTTTGACTATAACATGGTTTACACATATCATATTGAAGCGATTCAAATTGAGCTGTAAACTAGGCTCAAAGGGATACAATTAATATGAAGAAACCTTGGACCAAATCAGTGGGAAAGGCCCTTGAAAGTGAACCCAAACACTGAGGTTGTGTTTTGATAGCAACTTTAGAGCAGAATTTTAACCCGGTGGCCTCACCCACGTCGTGGCTATTTGAGTAGGACTTGTTAAATTTTAATGGGACAATTACAACCTAAGGTGCTCCTAATTATAATAATTAAGTGACCTATTATGGTGCCAAGGTCTACCTTTGATGCCCCTAAACCCCCCTTTCCCCTCATTGGTTTTGGATTAGAAAACTTTAGAAATTGAAGTTGGACCTTGGGATTCCACTTGGAACCCAAAGGGTGACCTTGGTTCAGTGTTGGACTTCATTAGTAAGGCCTTGCCTCTATGTCAAACCCTAAAACTCCCATTCTTGCAACCTTATTGCTGAGTTTGGCTTTCATTACTCAAAACCCTAGAATGTGATCTTTGGGAGTTCAATCACTTAAATTCTCTAGACCCAATGAATTGAATGATGTAACTAGGCCCTAGTGGACCCTAGGACACCCTTTCCTTGTCCTTGAGACTTAAATATCCAAGTGGGACCAATTGGGTTAAAGAACACCTTCAAAATTTGTATCTTGCCTTGATCAAATGCATCGATGGATGCAAGGACCTGCTTGAAACTCCCCTTGGATTTGATGAATCCTGCATAGGCATATTGGATCGGAGGCAAGGCCGGATGCAAGGCCTTGCCTGCAACTGGGATTGCATCCGATGCTACCCGAAAGGCCTGCAACCTATGTAATTTATGGGGTTTCCCTAGGGGACCTTCCCCCACCCTTTCTAACACTCTTCTACACTATCCTAGGCTTTATTAATTGTGTGAGGAGAAGCACTTAATGGACATCAAACGATGAATCAAATCAATGGAACACAAACTATATTATGAGTGGGGGTTGGACGTTGTCTTTACCTTAAGTGTTTCTATGCTTACATGATATGTCTGATGCATTCCTGTTATTTTGCATATTTCCTGCACGATGCGTGTTTGAATTGTTTAACTATGAATGTGTTCTTGTGTATGCTTGATGGTTATATGTTATTTTTGTGATTGGAAATGGATGAGATGATGTTGTGGTTTATCTAATGCCTTCATCATATTTTATAATTGGTCTATCATATGCCGTGTCATACTGGTACCCGGGTGATAGACGGTATGGGACATCGATGCACCTAGAATACCTCTCGATACGATAGTTTCATATAACATTTTACATATTGGGTTTGTAAAAAGGTGATTAAAAGGGGTTTGGGTGGTAAATGTGTTAATTCCTACACCATGATTGCCTAAATGTGATAAAAGAGATATGGGTGGTAGATGTGTTACTTCCTACATCGTGATCGCCTAAATGTAATAAAAGGGATACGGGTGGTAGATGTGTTACTTCCTACACCATGATCACCTAAATGTGATAAAAGGGATACGGGTGGTAGATGTGTTAATTCCTACACTGTGATCACCTTAATTGGTAAACCAGCCCGGGTGTACGATGGGTGAATTCTGGAACCATGGTTGGGTTTATCAGAGGTTTGCCAAGACACCGATGAGTATCCATGATCGATAGGCTTCCACACGTAGATAGGGTCATTATTGTTGGGTGTCTGACGGGTAAATTCTAGAACCAGGGATAATGCCTACTGCATTGTAGATAATTTCTTGGCATGCATGCCCTGCATCGTAATTCATTGTGCATCCTATATCATGATTCATATTGCATTTTGAGCTGTTGCATATGATGCATGGCTACAAATTGGATCTGATGTGCGAGTCATCATTGGTTGAATGGGACATCAATGATGTTCGTTTATCAGGTTCGGCTTGCAGTCAAGCAATTGTTGTTGTGTGTGTGATTTAATTTTCTACTCATTAGGCTAGTGGAACTCACCCCACGTGGAACCCTTCTTTTTAGAATGTGATCTAGGTTGTACGATACCGGTGGATGATAAAGGACCCGATAAAGGATGTCGATTCGAAAGTTGGTCTATGACCGTTGATGCTTCTTTTACTTCTTGTTGCTTTAGATATTGTATTTTCTTAATGTATATTTTCCTTTCTTTCCTTGTACTTATGAAACGACTTCTGTTGTATTAACTTTAAATTCAAGGATAATTCACCTTATGTATATATTATCACTCTAGTTTTCCCTTATGAGAACCAGTGGCCTTATTTTAAAAAGTCTTCCACTACTCCGAAGTTGTTTATGATTCTCGATTGTGTGACTGTGAGGTAAGCCACTATATCTATGATCCTGGAGGCGGTTTGGGATGTTGGGAAGCATCCCAGTCATACCAAAACCCTAGGGTGGGGATTGGGGCATGACAGAGCAAGTCCTAGGTTAGAAATGGGCTGAAAACCTCTCTTCTCCATGAGCTCCTAGCTCCTAGCTTGGATCTCCAGCTGGTTGAGTGAGGTTTGCACACAAGAGGGGCAATAGGGTTGGGGCTCCTCCTTCTCTTCCTTCTTTCTCAGCCTCCCACGTTTTCTCTCTTCTCTTGAATGTTAGAAATGAGAGAAATGAGGGAAAGGATAGGGTTTTGGGGTGGTTTAGCTAAGTGTCCTAAGGTGTGTTTGGTTGGGGTTCTTTAGGACATAGAATGGGTTTTTAACTTCATAGAACCCCAAATAGATTGTAGGGTTTAGTTGGATCACCTAGGTATTAAATAGGTTGGGTCAACCTAGGGTGGAGTCCTAGGCTCGAACCCAAGTGGTCCAGGACAAACCCAATCTGATCTTGGCAGATTTAGCCTCTGCGGAGGCTCCTTGTTACCTTCGCGGGCTGCCCAAACCATCCTCCGAAGAGGTGATTTTGGTCAGGTTTGATCCCAATGGTTTGGAGCTTTTGATCATGGGAGTATATGCATAAGAGAGGGGTATTAATGGGTATGCATGAAGTACTATAAGGTAGGGGTTTGGGTGTGGGTGTAACACAAGCAAGTTCTCTAGGGTGCCCTACTCATACCCCACAATAGTGTACTATAAGCATGCTGAGACAACATAGCCCACCTAGCCTACTTAGTCATCAGCTTCATCATTACCTGCTGGGGGCAGTGTGTGGTATTTCAATTGCAACTAGTATGGACATATCTCCAAGGGCTGCCTTTGTAAACTCGAGGCTTCTTAGGTAGGACTCCAGCCCACGGCATTGTGGCAACATATTCTAGACCTACCGGACGACTATCCTTGCATGCACTGGGTAACAGGATTCTGGGCTAGGCATATGTGATGACTGATTGCGAAGCAGAGGCAACCCCAGGGGTTCTGACATGTGAAACCCTAGCCTTTAGTGACACTATTTTTGATTGTGCATCATGTCATCACATTTTATACATAGTTGATTCTCCTACATTTGTGGCAGGTACTATTTCCATTGCATCTATTCCAGCTTATGTTCTTTTTGATTCGGGTGCTTCGCACTCTTTTGTGTCTCCCTCTTTCGCCAAAAAAATGGGGATTATTCCTAAGAGTCTAGCTCAGGGGCTAGCTTTTAGCACACCAACTTGGAATGTGGTCAGCTTAGATGTAGTTTATGAGCCTAGTCCCGTGCGGATATGTGGTCAGAATATGATCGCACAACTTGTTGAGTTGGATATGAGGGACTTCAATGCAATCTTAGGTATTGATTGGTTGGCAGCCTCATGGTAAGGAAATTTGTATTCAAACCTCATGGTAAGGAAATTTATCTTTTTGAGAGATAAAAGGAAGCGATCCAAGAAGCATATTATCTTGGCCCTCCAAGCTAAGAAGCTCATGGATCAAGGGCGCGAATGCTATTTAGCCTCGATGTTTGACACAGAAGCTAAAGTGAAACCCTTGGAAGAGTTGAGGATTGGGAAGGAATTTCCAAATGTATTCCCAAAAGACTTGACAGAGCTGCTTCCCGATCGAGAGATCGAGTTCGCTATTGACTAATTACTTGGAGCGGCACTAGTGTCTAAAGCACCATACTAGATGGCACCAACCAAGTTGAAAGAACTACCAGTCTAGCTCTAAGACTTGTTGAAGAAGGGATTCATTAGACCAAGTGTGTCTCCTTGGGGAGCACCAGTCCTCTTTGTCAAGAAGAAGGATGGTAGCATGCGGATATGTATTGATTACAAGGAACTCAACAAGTTAACTACAAAGAACAAGTATCCACTACCAAGGATTGATGATTTGTTTGACCAGCTACCGGGAACTAAGGTGTTCTCCAAGATAGACTTGAGATCAAGATACCACCAGCTGAAGATTAAGGAACGGGATATTAGTAAGACCGCGTTCAGATCACGCTATGGTCACTACAAGTTTCTAGGGATGTCTTTTGGGTTGTCTAATGCCCCAGTGGCATTTATGGAATTAATGAACTGAGTCTTCCAAGATGTCCTAGACAAGTTTGTGATAGTATTCATTGATGATATTCTAATTTATTCTAAATCAGAGGCAGAGCATGCAGTGCATCTCAGGATGGTATGAGAGAGAAGAAACTGTATGCGAAGTTTAGTAAATGTGAGTTTTGTCTCACATAGGTTGTCTTCTTGGGTCATGTAGTTTCAGCTGAAGGAATCAAAGTTGACATACAGAAGGTGAAGGTAGTGATGGACTGGGAAGCTCCAAAGAATATGGGGGATATCCATAGCTTTTTGGGATTGGTCGGTTACTATCAGCATTTTATCAAAAACTTCTCACGAATATCATCCCCCATGACCAAGTTGACGCGAAAGGGAGTGAAGTTTGTTGGTCCGATGAATGTGAGAAGGGTTTCCAAGAATTAAAATAGAAGTTGAGCACAGCTCCAGTTCTAACCTTACCTGATGGCACTGGGGGAATGATTGTCTACAGTGATGCTTTGAGGTTGGGACTTGGATATGTGTTGATGCAGAATGGACTATGAGAAGAACTACCCTACTCACGACCTAGAGTAGGCAATAATGGTTTTGCATTCAAGATTTGGCATCATTACTTATATAGGGAGAAGAGTGAGATCTACAGTGACCACAAGAGCCTAAAGTACATTTTTAAACAAAAGGAGTTAAACATGAGGCAGAGGCGGTGGCTGAAATTGATGAAGGACTATGACTGTATGATCCACTGCCACTCTGGCAAGTAAATGTGGTAGCGGATGCTCTTAGCCGAAAGTCTCGGACTGTATCCTTAGCGGCATTGACTACATGCGAGCAGTTGATTGAGGAAGCTCGACAGATGGATTTGGTCCTATTGATTGATGATTCTATCTCGTCTCTAGCAGCCCTCATGGTGCAACCATCTTTGATTGAGAGAATCAAAGAGGCTCAGCCCACTGATCCTGAGCTATGAGAGTTGATGGATAGAATTCAGACAAGTAATCAGATGGATCCAAATTTCACTATATCTAAGGATGGCATACTTAGATTCTGGGGCAGGATTTTATTACCCAGTGATGAGGAGTTGAGGAAAGAAGTATTGAGCATGGCCCACAGTTCACCATACTCGGTGCATCCTGGTAGCACCAAGATGTACAAAGATTTGAAAAGGAACTATTGGTGGAGTGGCATGAAGGTGGATGTGGCCACTCATGTTAAAAGGTGTCTTGTTTGTCAGCAAGTTAAGGCAGAGAGGCAGCAACCGCATCGGTTACTTCAGTGCATACCTATCCCAGAGTGGAAGTGGGATCACATCACCATGGATTTCATCACTGGCTTGCCCCGTACGACCAGAGGTATGGATTCCATTTGGGTTATAGTCGATCGACTGACCAAGGCAGCCCATTTCATCTCCATCAAGCAGACATTTATAATGGACAAGTTAGCCAAGCTCTATGTTGATAATGTTGTTCACCTACATGGAGTGCCGGTTAGCATCATTTTAGATTGAGACTTGAGGTTCACATCGAGGTTTTGGGAAGGTTTTTAGAAGGCCATGGGCTCCTTATTGAACTTTAGCATGGCTTTCCACCCTCAGACCGATGGGTAATCAGAGCGTACAATTCAGACTTTGGAAGATATGCTTAGGGCATGAGCCATCAATATGCAAGGGAGTTGGGATGAACATATTTTGCTCATCAAATTTTCCTACAACAACAGCTACCAAACATCCATTAGTATGGCATTGTTCGAGGCTCAATATGGTAGGAAGTGTCGTACGCCACTATATTGGGAATTGGTAGGCGAGCGGTGTATATTGGGGCCAGAAATGATTCAAGCCACTTGTAAGAAGGTAGATTTGATACGAGAGTGTATCAAGGTGGCTCAGTCGAGGCAAAAGAGCTACGCCAATGTCCCGTGAAAGGATTTAGGGTTTACAGTTGGAGAAAAGGTTTTCCTTGTGTGTCGCCCACTAAAGGGGTGATGAGGTTCGAAAAGAAAGGGAAATTGAGACCAAGATTCATTGGAACATATGAGATTTTGGCACGCATTGGACAGGTGGCCTATACTGCCACCAACCTTAGCAAGGGTACAAAATATGTTTTACGTGTCCATATTAAGGAAATATGTTCCCGATCCAACCCATGTGCTATCCCAAGAATTGCCAGGGTTCACGAAAGATGTAACCTATGAGGAGCAACAAATTATGTTTTAGATTAGAACGTACTTCACCTCCGCAACCGTCATATCACTTACATGAAGGTAAAATGGAGCAACCATTCCGATAAAGAAGCATCTTGGGAGGCAGAATCTAAAATGTAGGCAAAATTTCTAGAATTCTTCAGCCTATCAGGTGAGTCAATTTTGAGAACGAAATTCTTATAAGGTGGGGGGAATGTTACACCTATACCCCAACCAATGCTAATCTAACAACACATTAATAGATTATACATATAATTATACACCAATGATACCCAATTATACCCCTCTTGTATGTATGGACTCCCTCAAGAAGACCCCACTCTAGTTGGAGTGGAATTGCTCTATGTTGATCATGCAACCGAAACAAGTGGATGATGCATATCATTTGCAGACCTATCATCCGTTTTGTGTAAAATGCCCAGAATTCATATAGCCTTGTCTTGGATCATCATGGCTCAAGCCTAGGGCTCCACCCAGGGTTAAGCCAACCCACTAATGACCTAATGTGACCATCTAAACCCTAAGATAGGTACCCTACACCCTATTTGGGATCCCATGTGTTTAAAACACATTTTGGGCATTAAAACCCCCCCAAACCAAACACACCCTAGCTTCCTTAGCTAAGCTAAGCCAAACCCTACCCCTCCTCTCATTTCTCTCATTTCTAAACCCTAAGGAAGAGAGAAAAACATGGAGAGCTCAATTTGGAGGGAAGAAAAAGGAGTAGAGAAGGAGTAGATGAGCAGGATTCTAATCCCATCTTGAGCTACCCATGAGCTCACCTCACTCCCTCCACCTAGTCTAACACCTACCTTGGACTTGGAGCTCATGGGAGAGGTGGATTGAAGTCCAAATCCAACTTAGAAGCTTGCTTCCTTGCTGTATGAAGCTCACCACATTGTAAGTAAGCTAGACTATGTATTTCCTAGCCTAATCTCCTTAGTATTTGATTGGAATATTACTTAATCTCTAGCCTAAGCGTAGGGCTTCTTGTTCTAAGGGCTTCTGGTTCTACTATAATTAGGACTTTAATTGAGTTGTCTTAATGTCAATTGATGACCTCAAATGGCTAGATCCTTAATCCATAACAAAACCACCATGAAACCCTATGTTAGGACCTCCCAAATTGGGAATTCTTGTTGATTGAAACCCAAACCTTCATAGGGAATCCTAATTGGATCAAGTCCCTTGGTATAATAGCTTCCTTAGAGGAGCATTCCCTCATAGATTCCTGTAGGCCCCATGGCCATTGGCCAAGAATTGGATCGAGCTCAAGCCAAATTGCTGCCAATTTGAGCAATTTGGCCTGAGCGGAGGATATAGTAAGCAGACGATGTATCATCCGCTGTTTCCAATGAACCCACTGACTGTACAGTTCGCTGGCCTGCGGATGATGTACATAGTCTGGTCTATCCTCTTATCCGCTCAGTTCATTTGATGCTGACTTGGAGTTTTGACTCCAGACTTGGTACCCAGACCCTCTCTCACCTATTGTATGCTTGTGTAATGACATGTTAGGGTAACGTACACCTACGGTGGAGGGCGTGCACTACACAAAACCCATGATTGCTTATGCTTCGATGATTGTGAGTAGATTAGACATTTGAACTATTTTATAGAATGTTTTTCATTAGGCATGTGAATAGGATATGCATAATGATGTAGTATGGTTACTATGCAAGCTATGCCTCATGAAATAATGCGAATATCATGAGATACAATTATGCTAGATGATAAGGCTGAATCATAAGGCTGAATCTTTATTTTGGATACTATGTGATTGATGATATGAATGGTATGGATTGTGAATGTAAGATGGAATCGAAGTGCTGTGAGTGGGTGTCAGACTTGTGACATGTGAGTGTTCTGAGGAGAGTATTGTGAACATATAATGATTATGATTTGTATGATGGATTGGGTTGGGTTGTGACCGACCGACCGGTTTCGGTATCACACCGGCCATACTATTATTATCTAGCGTGTGTGTGTAAGCTAAAGGTGCGAGAGGATAGCCGGGCCACCATGTTGGGCACTATAGACTCGACCTTTAGGCTATGCATGTGCATACCTTTCCATATCAATAGTTGTTTGTTGGCTAGGATATAACTTATCCAGTACTACAACTCTTACCAACAGGGGTTTAGGTGTAGAGCAAGCCCATGGGTCCCGACCATGTTTTCGGGGTAGTCCACTGTGAAGTTCAAGTGTCGACGGTAGTTTGGGCTGGACACAAGGATGGGGTTTGTATCGGGGGTTTACGGATAACTTAGTGAAGAGGTCCAATCTCGTAGGCTTCCATTTAGTATAAGTTTGACATTGTCGGATTGTCATCCGGATTATGGCACTGTTTATCGATGATGCTACCTATGTTATAGTAGTACTTAACCCGACTTAGAATCTTGTTGTTAGGGGGAAAATGAAGGAATGCATTCATATGTGATGTGCATACTTTAGCATGCATTGTTGATATATCTATTGATGTATGTGTGTGTGTGTGGTTTAATCACTCACTAGGCTTGCGGAAGCTCATCCCTCGGGAATCTTTGTTTTTAGATGATGGTATAGGAACTGCTACGAAGACTGATGAGGAGTCTCGATGGCCATACTTAGCTGAACTAGATATCTGGGGAGACCCTAGTTGGACACTTATGCCCGATCATGATATTTGTGGGAGGCCCACCGAGGAGGGACATGATGGAGAGCAAACTTATGAGATGGATACTCATGGAGAGTAGTGGTTTGGGCTAGAGGCCCAATGGATGCGAGACTTTATTATTTTATCTTATCATGAGAGAACTTTGTGGATGATTGTAATTAATTTTAGACTACTCTTTGATATTCTATACTTGCCTATAAGATATTATGGGATTTGAAAACATCAGGAATGCTTGAAATAAAATGCCACATATGTACTTATGATGTCATTTAGAATTCTAAATCATATCTTATTATTTTTATCCTTGATTACTTCCGTTGCAACTCTGATTTTATCCTTGGTTATTACCTATGGAATTATGGTGAATATGACACTGCAAAGTGTCGATCCTGTGGTTAGGTGTGGACTATAGGGGTATTCCCATCACATTACCCTTGTTTTGGGTAGGGGTCTGACAGTAGGTGTACGCTCTAGTTACAACCCTGTGGTACAGGGGTCGGGGTGTGACACCTTTGTATCAGAGTGCGATGCTCTACACTAGAACTAACTCATAGTTCAACTGATTCAACTTACGTTGTGTTAGGATCGAGTAATAAAAATCATAATAGCACACAATGTAATAGGAGAACAAGTTAGGGAATGAACTTAGATAGGTTCAAAATCTGTTGCATTGATAATAGAAATTTAGTACAACTTTTGAACATTATATAGATAAACCAAGTACAGAAATAAACAGAAAGGAAATTACATGGGAAACTAAAGGACCTACTATAGAAACAAGAACCGAATGTTTAATAACATAAGCCATATAGGCAAAACAAAAAAATATAGAAATAACTCCTAAACTATCATTACTACTCCTCTGGTGGGGTGGTGTATCAGGTGAACCGGCATGCCTTGAGCGATGCTCTATACAGACTACTCGTTCACAAATCTCCTTGTATAGGCCCTCGACATCTATTACTCGTCTGTGAAGCTCCTCAATATGGGTGGAGCTATCTAGTATCACACTGTGGTCGTGGTGGCCAGTGGAGTAGTAACAAATACTCAACCAGGCTCTTGTACCCTAAAGGACAAGGCCTCAGAATCATGAGTGCCAACTGGGTAAATACGTCCTCTACTTTGGCGACCACCTGGAGGAGTAGGCTCTCTGATATGCTGACTACCCTGGACCTGAGCCGCCTCTATGTCATCATCCACTAGGTCATCATGTGGCTCTGCCACAGTCGGTACCTCCTCCTCCTCACTACCATCCTCTTTGCTGAACTCATTACTAAGAATGGGAACTTCCTACTACCATCCCTCCTATTCATGTTCATTTTCCTGATGGACGTGATGTTGAATCTTGAGTCCATTGGTTCACCTACATCATCCTCATCAAACTTAACCTTGAAGTGGATGAAGACCCATGTCAATAGTCTCCCATAGGGAAAATTACTTTCATCAAGTCTACTAGCCTTATATACCATGTTTTAAACTATGACATTAGTGAGGTTGAGGTGATGACCACTATAGAAAAAAAAGGAGATGTACGCCTGCATCAAAGTCGCCTCATGTAGATGGCCGATAATAGGGATGATTTTGTGCTGCACCACTCCAGCAAGTACCTTGATTGATGGATGAAACTAACGGACTTTTAGTTTTCCTCCCCTGCCATCATGCCTCAGTACCCGACTGATGTGATCATAGTCCTCCATGCTCATGTACCTCAATGGTTTGGACTTGGGTGGAAAGTATCTCATCTTCCCCTCACGGGAGATGATCTGGCGGATCTAAAGTCTATTTGTCTCCTCTTTTTTCTTTATTTTAAGTCTGATAAACATATGTTACTTTGGTTTTTTAGTGTTTTTTTTATAACATGTTATTTCATTTGGTCGGTTCGAAATAAGGCTGTTGTGGCACTGGAATCGCCAGACCCAATTTGGGTTTTAGATTGCAGATCTTAACATTTTCCCCCCCACCCATTCTTCCTTGCTTGTAACTGATAAAGATGATGCGTTGTCTGTTCCATCTTTGCTTTTTCATATACCTCTGTTTAATTCACCTATTTTAATATGTGCAGGATACTCTAACACAGGCATGAATTCAGCAGGATGGTCCTATGCTTTTTTGGTAGATGGCAGGCAAAAATTTTTTGATACAGAAACTCTCTCTAACACTGTCAAAATAGTAGCAGTTCTTTTTGCAATCCGCAAAGGCTGTGATCGATCGGCATGCATTCGGTTGAAGATTAAAGAAGTGTGGGTGGATCATTAACTGATTACCGATACTCTGCCATCTCCTACCAAATGCCCTTGGCCGTGGTTCTTGTTCCAAGACTTTCTCTATATTTCTAACCATACCCAGAATGTTAGGTTTACTATGGACGGTGATAAGTTATGTCTAACCTTAGTTAAGAATATGGCTAAGAATGCTTGCTGGAACGCTTGAACAAATGATGTTACTTAATGCTATCCTTTTTCTTTTCCTCATCAAAAAAAAAAAAAAATACATATGTAGAGTCGGTGTTTATAATGTTGTATAAACCTAATAACCTCAATGTGGACTAACATTAACCAAAGAATGGGGCCCTAGAATTGGGAAAAGGGGGAAAACCCCAAATTTGGTGGTTGGGGAAAAGGCAAGTACCATCATAGTAGTAATCATACTATAGGAATGTGTGAATGTGAGAAAATATACAAAACAATAGATATGACCTCACAAATCAAACCCAACATTCTAACCCCAGCCCAAAACCCTAGATTTAGAAGAATTGGTAAAAACAATCAAGAAAATGAGGATTTTCAATGCTTGATACACGAGTGATGGCCTTTGTGTGCCAAAGTACATACAACATTGATAGAAGAGGAGTTTCATACAAGGGTAATACCACAAACATGGAGAGAATCGAACCTCTCATTAACACAAGCAAGGAAAACCAAGAACCTAAGATTAGCATGAGAAAACTTACTCGGATGCGAAATTGAGTGATGAATCAGCGTTCCTGGACCTTTAGGAATTCTTAAGACAGCAAGGGAACTCCTTCTATGGTCTTGGGGAAGAGTCTCTCCAAGTGTGGGAAATTAGGTTGTATTGGGAAATACCCACACCAGCAGATAGATTTGGCCTCACCAATAGGAATCTATTTGTCGGACATTGTGGTGACTCTTGTCGGACACTCTCTGCCTCCCACCGATAGGAATTTCTACAAGAATGCATCTACCGCTCAAGCAAAGTGAATCTTCTGGTCAGGGTAATTAATGCGTAAATCGATTTTTGCTCATGCTTGGTGGTAGAGCCCCCAATTTTATTTCGGGCATCAAGGCATGATGGAATACACTATTCATGCATGATTAATTGTGCACAGTATGTTAGCTACAATTATTTTCGTGCATCATTCTAATAATGTTCATTTTTTTAGGAAATTGAAAATGGCTCGAACTCGGAACCAGAATTCTGGGAATCCTGCCACACCCGGCCGAGAGATTATTAGACTTTGGATCTGGCCATCCTTTGTCCTCCTCCTCTACCTGACCGGTACATTGCTAGAACTTTCAGCACAGCTGTCCTCCTCCTCCCCGTCGGGATTGTCAGCCTATGATGTCACCACACTTGTGGGCAACGTACTTAGAGATTTCTGGGAAGAGTAAAGGCAGCAATTGGAGACTATTGTAGCACAATTGGAACAATGACAAGAGCACCTCGTGGCTCAGATTGGGGTCCAATTTCAAGCAATTGGACAAGCACCATCGGTGCTAGGTACCCCTTCACCACTAGGGATTCCACCAGGGTTTGCTACACCTCCTACTCCCTTAGTACCCCAGGTACCTCTAAAGGGTCAGTGCTATATCCTCACCTGGGTCTGCTATTTATTTATAATTTCTCTCCCTTGTGACATGTAGATACTGTTGCCGTGTATGTCGGAGAACTGTTCTCACTGGTGGTCAAGCCCATCTACAAGATCGTTGACCAGTTCCTGGGCCTGCCTGTCGAAGAGAAGTTCCTTAACCGACAGTGGGGGAGATTTATCGATGGTGGCTTCGTCGACCATCCTCCTAGCACGAGCCCCCGGAGTGAAGAGTACTGGAAGACGTTTCCTGTGTCCCCACACTTAAACACCTCACTCAGCGATGAGCTTAGCATCCCGGTTGGGAAACTCTTCGGGATCACGAAGGACACATAATGACGATCGAGGGGTAAGATACTACCCTAAAGTATGTTAGTGTACCCTCCCCTCTATGGCCTTGAAGTGTGGGCCAAAGCCCAATAACTTTTCTTCTATTTCTGCCCTTACAATAGCGGCAGAGTCACAGACGGACTCACAAGATTGGTTCCATTTGTGGATCCGTCTGTGCTATTTCAAGCTTTTGAGTGTTTTCCTTGTATGGAGCCCATACCCCATGCCCCGGACATTATACCTGAGCCCCCAGGTATGGTGGACCCCACCCTTGGTCCCCTTGAGATGTGTATGTGCTATGTAGGTGGGCCCACTAGCCTATGGTTAAATTTAGATGAGTTTTATTCTAAGTGCCCCAAGCACTTAGAATAAAACTCCACGAAGCGTCTGAGGCCCATGGATTGATTGGGTACTGTTAACCCAAGCGAGGCTTGGGACCCTCCTCCCTAACCCTAGGAACTATGTAGTCTCAAGGATGGGAGGTTGGAGGTGAAAATCCTTCAAAATCTAGGACAGAGACTCATCGGTTCCATGAACGGATCCAGCATCGCGGTTCCATCCGTAGATCCGTTCTGTACAATCTATTGACTAGATGGGACGGAGCCTGGAATGGATTCACCTAGTGGATCCATCCGTGGTTCCATTCCCTCTCGGGTGTGTCTCAGGGTTTGAACGGATGCACGAATTGATTAACCTAGAGGTTTTGTCCATGAATCCGTCCTTCCTATTTTCACTGTATGCCTTGATGGAGCCAGGAACAGACTCATCTGATTGCCTCCGTCCCTGCGTCTGTCCGTGCTGTCTTGACTGAAACCTCAAATTAATTATTGGGACCCATCATGGGACCCACCCATACTCTTCTAACACTATTCTCATGCATCCCCAGATTTCATAACCTGCACGGGGGAACGTGTATCGGGGTAAATCCTAATAAACATCCCAAGTGACAATCGAACAACTGTTGAGTGGATTTTGGGTGATGTTTGGGCTTATTTAATATAAATTATATAATTTCTATGATACTTGCATCATTTATGAACATGCTACATTCTTGCACATAAAATATCTTGGTTATGAATTGTTGTAATGTGGTTATGTTTAGTTTACATTATTGAATCGGGTTACGGTGCTGGGTGTGCCGATGCTAGAACCTCAAAAATGCTTATGAGATTTATTGATTGCCATCCTACCTTGTATGCGCCGTGCTGTGCTGGTACCCGGGTACTAGATGGAATGGGATGTTGATGCAACCAGAATACCTCTCGGGACGATAGGACTTGCATGTAGTATCCGCGGCTAGGATTCACTTTCCTATGCTATGACCCTTACTAATAGGGGTTTAGGTGTTGGGTGATCGGGGCTCCTTGTTGCCTATGGGGGAGAGAGGTCAGGTTAGGGATGATCATTGATCATCGGGGTCCTCCACTGGTGGTCTTGGTGGGTTCGACTGGCGTAGGCTCCCTGGTGATAATAAAGGTTTCATTGTGGCTATAAGTTAAGTGAGCCACAGTATCTCCTGAGTTATTATAGTAGCATATAGCCCAACTTAGACTGTGTGACTATGTGTGATTATGTGTTAGTGCATTCCCCTTCCCCTCACTGGCTCAGTGGAGCTAACCCCCTGTGTACATATTCTTTTAGATTTTGATGCAGATGGTGGTTATCTGGCTGGTCTCAAGGCCCAGTCAGCTGATTATGATGGTATCGGCATGGAGGAACCTGATACTATGTCGGAGGAACACGGCGATGGATGCCCCTGTGACGATTGTGCCTACGGGCCGTGTTGATGTTGGGGATTGTCCTATCTTTTAATTCTTTTGGGACATTGTGCCCGTTATGAACATTTGTCTGTAATACTTTATATTCTTTTGAGTAGTTACGTCATGGTCAGTCGACAAACAGTGTTAAACTTTATTTGTATCACCTAGCCAGCTGAACATATACTATCCGCTTGTAATTACTCTATCTTGAATGGAGTTTCCCTTCTTTTTTTGCAAATTATAATTATTATGTTTGACCTTACCTATTGACTGTAGATTGGGACACTGTGTCAGTGATCCTGGTAGCGAAAGGGGATGACGCACGTCATCCTAGTCACCCCTTGACTGTGCTTTATTCTTATCTGGAAATGGGGGCATGACAGCATGTTATCAGGGTGCGATGCTCTGCACCAAACATAGTCTAGCAAGGACTCTTGATTTACTCTACACAATAGGGTCTAAGTTAAAAGCTCTCAATGAAAATAATCGGAATGTGTGTGAAATTTAGGGAGAAGACTAGCTAGGGTGGAACCCGAGAACAATAGCAAGATAATAGGAACAACAGTAGAATTAAAGAGCAAATATATATATATATATATATGTTCAACGGATGTGCAGCTGATTGCTTACATACTTGACCTCCCCTTGGAGGCGGGTACAGTACTTACAACCTAAAAAGGAATCCCAAAAGTCACAACTGGGTACCACAATTTCATACTTGAACAAAAATAAAAGGGGGGGGGAAAGAAAATAAAGTTAAATTAAAAACATTGTCTCTGAAACAACCAGTCACAAACAAAAGAAAAGAAGGGAAGATGCATAAAAACTTCTGCAACTCTAGAGCCTAGTCCTCCATCTCCTCATCACTGTCCTCATCCACTTCATCATTGTCTTCATAGTACATGTAGCGTTGATGTCGTGGATGTCTTTTTCCACCCTCTCAAAGTGGCGATCATATGCAGCAAACTGCCCTTGTATGCCCACGAACCCCTGCACCATATCTGAGTTGAGCTTGGTCATGTTGGTGTTCACCTGCACAAAGGCATCTAGGACAACACTCATGTCAGTGGTTCCTGAACTAGAAGCTCCTGCAGAAAATTGCACTGGTGATTCCTCTTCCTCATCACTCGCTTCTTCTCCCTCATTCTCATCTAGGTTGACAGGCTGTCCATCACTGAAGGAATCATATGGAATCCGCATCCAAGCTAGGGCCTTGTGCCTAAATGGTTCCTCAAAGCTCTCTGTTGTCGCCTCATTGTTAAGATTGACCCTGAAATGCTGAAATACCCGGGTGAGAAATCTCCCGTAGGGTAAGGTCTTCTTCTTTCGAGATTTGAACAGTACTTGCTCCACGTGTCTGAGGATGACATAGGGTAGGCACACTTGAATACCCTCATAAAGGGAGTAGCCTAGAGCAGTAGCCATGAGAGAAGGCTCAGTGCTGTGGCCCTTGACCGGGACTATATTGGTCTTAGCCAACATAGTCAAGACCCTTTGTGACCTGCCAAACTCGGTCAAATTCACTCGATACTCAAACTTATCATTTGTGAGCATGGCGTACAAATGCTTGTACTCTGGTTTAGACAGACAGGAGTTTGGGTCCCTCCCTGGTTTGTGATAGACTCGATCTCCATTGGAGTCCACCCCAAGTATGGTTCCCAACTCCACCTCATTGAAGGAGATGTTTACTCCCGTCACAAAAGAGGTGATCTGGTGCCTTATTGCGTCCTCATGGGTGACTGTCATGTTGGAGTAGAAGTGCCTGACTAGCCTGGGGTAGTAAAACTTGGGAGGTGACAACATGTTGAACCACCCCAGCCTATCAAATGGTTGCCCCCCCTTGAAGGCAACCAATTCCTCTGCAATAGCTTCTCTCCCCACGAGAATCTTACTATTATGGAGGTGCTCATTGAATAGCTTCTCGGCTTCAATAGACACAAAGAGGCTGCCATCGAATGGTGCTGCTACTGCTGCGGGGGCCCGATTTCCCCTTTATCTTGGAGCCATTGTGATTTACTCACCTACACACAAACAATAGGAGACAATACATGTGTTTGGTTAGCCTAACTTTGACAAGAATACAAAATGTATGTAAATTTCAGCAATTGAACAAATGCTAACTAACCAAGAGTTATAAAAAAATAATTTCTAAGGAAATGGAACTCCCTTGAACATGGGTTTAGGGAGAGGATCCCCAATAAACATTACTAAGAAATCAATTAAACAAAATAACCAAGCATACACAATATAAATAGCATGCAAATGTGAAGATTTGAAAGACATTTTTAAACACATCCAAGCTATAGAACTAGTTCTCCCCCAAAATAGTGGGAAATTGGGAGTTTTACCCTAACCATTTCCTAGGAAACCATTTGAATGATTCTCCTAGTATAGGTGTACCTAATAAATAAGCCTAGGTGTTTCTCCTTTAAAGGATTTCGAGAAAATATAGGATATAAGTCTATTTTTACCCAAAACAGTTAACTTGATTTCGGTTTTGGGCTGAGTATACCCAACCCTTGCCCTAATCGATGGGGGTGGGGATGATTTGGGGTGTTCACCTGTGATTGATAGCAATAGGATTAAGAAAATCACTATTCCATTGCCCTTCATGTTACTTAGTATAGTAAAATAAAAAGGAAAAGAGAAAACAAACAAAAACCCTAGGGAAAACTAGAAACATACCCTGGAAAGCCAATAATGGAGGAAGAACTCTTACCTTGTGGTAGGAGGATTGATTCTTGTAGATGAAGGACCCAAATCTGTAAAAGAATGGCGAAGGAACTTCGAACGGATGAATCTGGGGCTCCCCTGCTCTGTGGTTCCGTCCTCTCCAAAAGAAGCCAACTGAGTTTAAAACTTACGGTTTTTTTTTTTATGAAAATTTGGTGAACGGACGCATGAACTGATCCACTATCGTGGTTCCATCCAGCGTAAAAATGTAGATTTTTGTTCCTTGAATTGTATGGAACATTGAACGAAACCACGACCAAGGATCCGTCTGTAGTTCTATACGGCTCTGTGTTTTAGCCAACCTGGACACCCTGAGAACGGAGTCATGAACGGATTTACGTTATGAATCCGTCCAGCCTATTTTGGTGATGGAGTCACGAATGGAGTCATAGGACTGGTTTCGTCCGTGAATCCGTCCGTATTCTAAAGGGCTTTTGGCCTATGGCTCAGTTCTACCCTTAGGGCCTTGGTTCCTCCCCTGTGTGTTGTTATACACCTTGTACACTTCTTTTATGCTGGTCCCCTCGAGGCACTTTGCATTGCTTCCTTTTGTTTTCTGTATGCTAACCCTGTGAAGCATCTTATTTATGACAGGTGTTGAAACATGGTCAACACCTACAACCGGAATTGTTCCCCTCCTAGGGATGACACCGGTGATGTTTATGAAGAGCCTTTTCCTGTACCGCCCCCAGTTAATAGTAAAGTGGATGTTGCTGCACTCTTGGGGAACATGTTATGGGATATGCAACGGGAGCATCGAGAGGCACAACATGAGCAATGCAATTTCATGCAAAATGTGACCAATCATCTCCAAAATGTTGGTTGGGAAGGGCCACAAATACCTCCCCTGGTGCACGTAGCCCCTGCTCCCGTAGTTGCTGCCACACCTGCTATTCCTCCCTTGGCACCAGCTGCAGCTGAAGTTCCTATAGTGCAAGTAGTGCCAAATCCACCTCCCCTGCTCCGGCTGCCCCACAAGTCCAAAATGTGGTGCCAAAATGGGCTGATGCCTCTAAGCTTTCGGAGAAATTCTAGAAGCACCATCCTCCTACCTTCTACAAGCTGGTGCACGATTCTATATTTCTAGCCACCTGGATAAGGGACCTAGAGAGAATCTTTGAGGTACTGCAGTGTAATGACACCGACAAGATTCGATGCGCCACCTTCCAACTCTGAGGCGACGCTGATGCTTGGTGGCGTTCCTCAAAGGAACAATTCTGGGCCAAGTACCCAAATGCAGCATGGACTCAATTCACAGAGGCCTTTCTTGAGAATTACTTTCCAAGGAATTTTCAAGATAAGAAGGAAGTCGATTTCATGAACCTCAGCCAGGGATCCAAGTCAGTCCTTGAATATCAACAGGCCTTTGCGGAGCATTCCTATTTTACTTCAGAGCACATGAAGGCTGAGGGGGTCAAGGTTTGAGAGAGGACTAAGAGCCAACTTGAGTACATCTGTGGTGCTGCACAAGTACCCTACCTATGCGAAAGTGGTCCAAGCTGATAAGATGATTGAAGATCATCAGAGAGAGAACTATAGGGCTATACAAGTTGGCAAGAGGCCCACGTCATCTTATAACTCTAGGGGACCTAAATAAGTTCCAGTAGAGAGGGGCCTACATGACTGCAACTCCAATTTAGTCCCATAAACCTAATGTGGCCCAAGGACCTAAAGCTACATTGACTCCTTATTATGAGACCCAGACTCTCATATGTTACAACTGTAAGCAGTCTGATCACATGGTCAAGGATTGCCCACATCCATGACAGGCAGGTTCATGGCCAACGGTATCTTCTAAGGCACCCAAAGCAAAGGCAGCTGTTCGCTCACTTCTCCCTTCTCTAGCCAACACAGCCCAGGGGCGAGTGTATTCTATCACTCATGAAGAAACCTAGGCTGACCCTGGTGTCATTTCAGGTATTGCACTCAACCACTTGAATGTGACTCTTTTATGTTGAGTTTATCATGTTTGGCTATTCAGTGTTTGTCAGGCATGATTTTTGTATGTTCTCTACCTGCTTACGTGTTGTTTGACTCGGGAGCGTCACACTCCTTTATATCTCCTTCATTTTGCCGAGAAACTACCTATTAGACCGGGAAGTATGGAGTAGAAGCTGATAGTCAGTACACCGACGGGAAGCAAGGTCGAGCTTGACCAAATTTTCAATTCTTATCCTGTGCGAGTAAGTGGCCATAGGCTGGAGGATAGTTTGATAATCTTGGACATGAAGGACTTTGACATAATTTTGGGAATGGATTGGTTGGCTACTCATAGAGCCATCTTGATCTACGCAGAGAGGAAAGTACTCTTCAATCCAAAGGAGGGCAAGGAATTTGTGTTCAAGGGCAACAAAAGTAAGAAGCCTAAGAAAACTATCATGTCAGCTCTCCAAGTCCAAAAGTTGTTAGAAGAAGGTTTTCAGTGTTACTTAGCCTCCGTGTTGGACGAAGCAAGGATTACACATATAGAAGAGATAAGTGTGGTAAGAGACTTCACTGACGTCTTTCCAGAAGACCTCACACGATTACCACCGGACCAAAAGATGGAGTTTATGATAGACCTGGTGCCTGGTGCTGCCCTAGTGTCTAAGGCTCCCTACAGAATGGCCCCTTCAGAATTGAAAGAACTTCAAGAGCAACTGAATGACCTGTTAAAGAAGGGCTTCATTAAGCCAAGTGTTTCCCTGTGGGACGCACCTATTTTATTTATAAAGAAGAAGGATGGTAGTATGCATATGTGCATTGATTACCATGAACTTTACAAGCTTACGATCAAGAACTGGTATCGTTGCCTAGGATCGATGACTTATTCGATCAATTGCAAGGTGCAAAGGTGTTCTCAAAGATCGACCTTTATTCAAGGTACCATCAGTTGAAAATCAGGGGTAGTGACAACAATAAGACAACGTTCAGATCACAATATGGTCACTATGAGCTTCTGGTTATGTCCTTCGGGTTAACCAACGGCCCGGCAGCTTTATGGAGTTAATGAACAGGGTGTTGCATGACGTGCTGGATAAGTACGTTACCATGTTTATTGATGACATTCTGGTCTACTCCAAGAGCGAATAGGACCACGGTGACCAGCTTCACTTCGTGCTGCAGCGCTTGAGGGAAAAGCAACTATACGCTAAATTCAACAAGTGCGAGTTCTGGTTGCAACAAGTGGCTTTTCTGGGTCACCTAGTATCTACTAAGGATATTGAAGTTGACCCTGATAAGGTGAAGTCCATAGTAGACTAGGAGAGACCCAAGAGTGTAGCAGATATTTGCAGCTTCCTGGGTCTAGCTGGTTACTACAAGAGGTTCATTAAAAAATTTTCAAGGATTTCATCCCCTATGACTTGACTGACCCGGAAGGGAGTGAAGTTCGAGTGGTTTGATGACTGTGAAAAGAGCTTCCAGGAACTAAAGTAGCGTTTGGTTTCGGCTCCGGTACTCACCATTCCAAATGATGCTGGAGGGATTGTAGTCTATAGTGATGCTTCAAAGATGGGCCTCGGCTGTGTTCTTATGCAGGATGGAAAAGTGGTAGCCTATGCTTCTCGTCAGTTGAAGGATTATGAGAAGAATTACCCAACTCACGACCTAGAGCTGGCGGTTGTGGTCTTTGCTCTGAAGATCTGGAGACACTACTTGTATGGAGAGAAGAGTGAGATCTACAACGACCATAAAAGTCTTAAGTACTTCTTCACCCAGAAGGAACTTAACATGAGATAGAGGCGATGGTTGGAGCTCATGAAAGAATATGATTGCACCATCCACTACCATCCTGGTAAGGCAAACGTTGTGGCAGATGCTCTTAGTTGAAAGTCTCAAACCTTATCCATTGTGTCCTTGGCTGTCAGTAAGGAACTCATTGAGGAGGCCAGAAGGATGGATCTGGAGTTACTAGTGGAGGGGGTTACCCTATCTCTAGTAGCCCTATCGGTGCAGTCAACCTTGGTGGAAAGGATTCAGTCTGCCCAGGCCTCCGATGAATGCTTCCAGGAGATCATTGAAGCTATTGAGGGTGATACACAGCAAGATCTGGATTTCATGTTGACTGAGAGTGGTGTCCTCATGTTCACGGATCAGCTATGTGTTCCTAAGGATGATCAGCTAAGGAAGGAAGTATTGTTAGAATCCCACAATTCTCCTTATTTGATCCACCCTGGTAGTACTAAGATGTACAAAGACTGGAAGGAACACTACTGGCGGAGTGGAATGAAGAGGGATGTAGCTGAATTTGTGGCTAGGTGTCTCATTTGTCAGCAAGTGAAGGCAGAAAGACAGTGGCCCCATGGCCTTTTGCAGTCACTGCCCATGCCAGAATGGAAGTGGGAACATGTTACCATGGACTTCGTCACTGGGCTGCCCTGTACACCCAGGAGTGTTGATGCCCCATGGGTTATTGTGGATGGGTTGACGAAGATAGCTCATTTCATCCCAATCAAGGTCACCTATTCGATGGATAAGCTGGCTTGCTTGTACATTGATAATGTAATTCGCCTGCACGGAGTTCCAGTTAGCATCATCTTAGATCGGGACCCTAGGTTCACATCCAAGTTCTAGGGTGGATTCCAGAGAGCTATGGGTACCTTGTCGAGTTTTAGCACTGCCTTCCATCTACATATGGATGGGCAGTCGAAAAAGATAATACAGACATTGAAAGACATGCTCTGAGCCTGTGCCATTGATATACTGGGTAACTGGGATGAGCACATCTCGCTTATCGAATTTGCTTACAATAATAGTTACCAATCTACTATCGATATGGCACACCATTTAAATCTCAGTATGGGAAGAAGTGCCAGACTCTGTTGTACTGGGACAAGGTAGGTGAGCGACGCAACCTTGGGCTGGAATTGATTCAAGTAAGTTGTGAGAAGGTGGACTTGATCCATGAACGAATCAAGGCTGCCTAGTTTAGGCAAAAAGGCTATGCAGACCAAAGACAGAAGGATCTAGAGTTCTCCCTCGGTGATAAGGTATTTCTCAAGGTGTCACCTACCAAGGGTGTGATGCGGTTCATCAAGAAGGGCAAGCTAAGCCCGAGATTCATTGGGCCTTATGAAATCCTTGCGAAGGTCGGACCAGTGGCTTACCGGTTTGGACTCCCACCATCTTTGGATGGTGTGTATGACGTCTTTCATGTGTCCATGTTACAAAAGTACGTGCATGACCCGAACCATGTAATATCTCAAGAACCACCGGAGTTGACAGCAGATATGTCTTATAAGGAACAGCCCGAGAAGATTCTGTACAGCAAGGTGGTGAATCTTTGCAATCGACCTATTCACTACGTGAAGGTGAAATGGTGCAACCACCCGGAGGAAGAAGCATCATGGGAAGCCAAAGTGGAAATGCGAACGAAGTATCCTTCCCTTGGATTCTTACAAGGTACACCAAATTTTGGGGACAAAATTTCTTGTAAGGTGGGGGGAATGTTATATCCGCACCCAGGTCTGCTATTTATTTATAATTTCTCTCCCTTGTGACGTGTAGATACTACTGCCGTGTATGCCAGAGAATTGTTCTCACTGGTGATCAAGCCCAGCTACAAGATCATTGACCAATTCACGGGCCTATTTATTAAAAAGAGGTTTCTCAACCGATAGTGGGGGAGATCTGTCGATGGTGACTTCGCCGACCATCCTCCTAGCACCAACCCCCAGAGTGAAGAGTACCGAAAGACATTTCCTATGTCTCCACACTTAGACACCTCACTCAAAGATGAGCTTAGCATCGTAGTCGGGAAACTCTTCAAGATCACGAAGGATACGTCGTAACGGTCGAGGAGTAAGATACTACCCTAAAGTATGTTAGTGTACCCTCCCCTCTATGCCCTTGAAGTGTGGGCCAAAGCCCAACAACTTTTTTTGTGTTTCTGCCCTTACAGCAGCAATGAAGTCACGGACGGACTCACAAGACTGGTTTAGTCCGTGGATCCGTCTGTGTTGTTTCAAGCTTTTAAATGTTTTCCTTGTGTGGGGCCTACACCCCGTGCCCCGAACATTATACCTGAGCCCCTAGACATGGTGGACCCCACCCTTGGTCATTTAGATGAGTTTTGTTCTAAGTGCCCTAAGCCAAACAGGCCCTAAGTAGGCCACTTGCTATAAATACATAGCTCAGCCATTCATTGGCTCTTTCACTTCTCCTACCAACCAAACCGTTGAAGGTTGGAGAGCATTAAAGGAAGGAGGAAGTGATTGGAGGAGGCTGGGGTGGACTTCATCCATTGGCTCATTTGCTTAGGTGAGTGTCTTTCCCCTTCTCCCTCTCTTTCCATTTCAAATGGGAGAATCCCCCTCCTGGATCGGTTCTAGCTTAGGGTTTCCTTTTGGAAACCCAATATTATCCTTTGGCCCCCTAAATGGAAATCTACCTGTTCCTTAATGTCATTCATGACCTTAGTAACCTGAGCTGCTGTTCCAAGCTCTAAGACTTCAACCTAGGGATGGAGGAATCCTAGAAATGATTCCAAACTCCATGAACCCTCTAAGGCCCATGGATTGATTGGGTACTGTTAACCCTACAAGGCTTGGGATCCTCCTCCCTAACCCTAGGAACCATGTAGTCTCAAGGATGGGAGGCTGGAGGTGAAAATCCTTCAAAATCTCCGATAGAGACTCAATGGATCCATGGACAGATCCAACATTGTGGTTCTATCCATAGATCTATTTTGTAAAATCTGTTGACTAGCTGGGATGGAGCCAGGAATGGATTCACCTAGTGGTTTCATCTGTGGTTTCGTTCCCTCTCTGGTGTGTCTCAGGGTTCGAACGGATGCACAAACGGATTCACCTAGAGGTTCCATCTGTGAATCTATCCCTCCTATTTTCACTGTATGTCTGGGCGGAGCTAGGAACGGATTCATTTGATTGCCTCCATCCCTGCATCCATCCATGCTGTCTTAACTGAAACCTTAAATTAACTGTTGGGACCCATCATGGGACCCACCTATACTCTAACACTATTCTCATGCATCCCCAGATTTTATAACCTGCACAGGGGAATGCATACCGGGGTAAATCCTAATAAACACTCCAAGCTACAATCGAACAATTGGTGAGTAAGTTTTGGGTGATGTTTGGGCTTGTTTAATATAAATTATACAATTTCTATGATACTTGCATCATTTATGAACATGCTGCATTCTTGCATATAAAATATCTTGGTTACGAAATGATGCAATGTGGTTATGTGTACTTTACATTATTGAATCGGGTTATGGTGCCGGTGCCGGAACCCCATAAATGTTTATAAGATTTATTGAATGCCTTCCTGCCTTGTATGCACTGTGCCGTGCTGGTACCAGGGTACTAGATGGAATTGGACGTTAATGTACCCGGAATACCTCTCGGGACGATAGGACTTGCATGTAGTATATCTACGGCTAGGATTCACTTCCCTATGCTACGACCCTTACCAATAGGTGTTTAGGTGTTGGGTGATCGGGGCTCCTTGTTGCCTGTGGGGGAGAGAGGTCAGGTCAGGGATGACTATTGATCATCGGGGTCCGCCACTGGGTGGTCTTGGTGGCTTCGATCGACGTAGGCTCCCTGGTGATAATAAAGGTTTCATTGTGGCGATAAGTTAAGTGAGTCACAGTGTCTCCCGAGTTATCATAGTAGCATATACCCCAACTTAGACTGTGTGTTAGGTGAAAAATCTATTAACATTATATTCATCATGGACTATGTGTGATTGTGTGTTTGTGCATTCCCCTTCCCCTCACTGGTTCAGTGGAGCTAACCCCCTGTGTACACATTCTTTTAGATTTTGATGCAGATGGTGATTACCTGGCTGGTCTCGAGGCCAGTCAGCTAATTATGATGGTATCGGCATGGAGGAACCCGATGGTGTATCGGAGGAACAAGGCGATGGATGCCCCTATGACGATTGTGCCTACGGGCCTTGTTGATGTTGGGGATTGTCCCCTCTTTTGATTCTTTTGGGGCTTTGTGCCCGTTATGAACATTTACTTGTAATACTTTATATTCTTTTGAGTAGTTACATCATGGTCAGCCGACAAATAGTGTTAAACTTTATTTGTATCACCTAGCCAGCAGAACATATAGTAACTGCTATCTAATCGCTTTCGCTTGTAATTACTCTGTCTTCAATGGAATTTCACTTCCTTTTCCGTAAATTATAATTAATATGTTTGACCTTGTCTGTTGACTATGGATTGGGACACTGTGTCAGTGATCCTGATAGTGAAAGGGGATGACACGTGTCATCCTAGTCACCCCTTGATTGTGCTTTATTCCTATCTAGCAATGGGGGTGTGATAGTCAGCCTATGCCACTAATGGGGCCAAAAGATGGAGATGATCTTCACTTTGATTGCTTGCACCGACGAGCAAAAGATCACATGTGCTAGCTACAAACTAGAGAGTGAAGCCGAAGCTTGGTGGAGATCAACCTGACCTATCCTTGTTCCTACCCATCCCAATCTCTCTTGGGAACAATTCAAGGCGGCCTTTAATGAAAATTACTATCCCAAGAACTTCTGAGAAAGGAAAGAAGGAGAATTTATGGCCCTCATTCAAGGATCTAAATCTATCTTGGAGTACCAGCAGCAATACGAAGAGTTGCACTACTTCGCACCTCCCCACTTAAGAGATGACCAGAGAAAGTGAGTAGCTGTAAGAAACGACTGAGTGTCACGCCCCCATTCTAATAAGGAATATAATAATAAATAACAGGGTGACGAGGATGACACACATCATCCCACTAAGCTACCAAGATCACAGATACAGTGTCCCAATCCACAGTCCTAAACTAACATCAATGTCTCATCATATCAGAGTACAGAAAGGAATTAAATATTACATTTCTAAGTATCAAATGTATAAGCGGAAGCATTTAAAGGTAGTAGTTATAGTATGTTCAACTGGCTAATGATACATAATATAGTCTTATTACCGTCACCGACTGACCATAACATAACTACACAAAATATAGTATAACATGAATGTTTATACAAGGCTCAAGGCCCAAAAATCAACAAAAGGGGACCACGTCCCAAGAATCACCATGGCTCGTAGGCACAATCATCACACGGGCATCCATCACTGTGTTCCTCGATCATAGTCTCCGGATCCCCAATTCTAATATCATCATATCCCGAGGGTTCAACCTCGAGACCAATAAGATAGCCAGTACTTATATCATCATCTAGTACTTATATCATCATCTAAAAAGATTATGTACCCGGGGGTTAGCTCCACTAAGCCAGTGAGGGGATGGGGATGCACATATACTCAACAGTAAAATAGTCCATGGTGCATGCCATTATTAATTCATTTACCACCTAACACACAACACTAAGTCAATGGGTATATGCTACTATGGTAATTCGGGAATACACTGTGGGTCCTTCCTTTCGATGCCACAATACAACCTCAATTACCACATTGGAGCCCACATCGGCTGTAGTCATCACCACCAAGAGGCAGACCCCGATAACCATTACTACCTCTAACCCGGCCTCTCTAACTCTCCACAGGAATCAGGTGCTCTGGTTACCCAACACCTAAACCCCTATTGGTAAGGTTCGTGGCATATGGAACAGAGTCCTAAACAGAGTTATACTACATGCTTCCTATCGTATCGAGAGGTATTCTGGGTGTATCAACGTCGCATTCCATCTAACACTCGGATACCAACACAACATGGCATATACAGGCATCATGACATGCAATAGTAATTCTCAATCCTGGGTCCTAGTGGCGGTTTGACTCGACACCAAAACCCACATACCAATATAATTCAAGTTACATCACATGTATTCCATAATTCATATCATCAGTATCAAAAGAGATAGGTGCAATAATGCCAAACATGTTCTTAATGATGTAAGCAATATTATTAAATGTATAGATGCATATAGGCAACCCAAACAAAGCCTATCATCCACGTATTATTTGGTGCAATTGTTATGGATTGCCCAGATACACGCTCCCCCGTAATAATTAGATCACCTAGGGATATGTGAACATGGTTAGAAGGTGTAGGAGGGGCCCCAAGGGAGTTTCCCCATAATAATTATTGATTTCATTAAACACAGCACGAATAGATTTAGGGGTGGAAGCAGTAGGATGGGTCTATCCCTGTATCTGCCCAGGCATTTGGGCTCAAATAGGTGGAATGGAACCATGAACAGAACCTACCATTGGGTCTATTCGTCCGTCCGTCCATGACTGAAACAAAACCGAGGGGAATGAAACATCAAATGGAATCACTCTTATGGTTCCGTTCATTGTTCCGCCCAGGACTGAGGCTTTATCGGGAGGAACAGAACATCGAACGGAATCACTCCTTGCATCTGTTCATTCTTCTGCCCAACCATGTTATCCAATTTACATGGAACTGAACCACAAATGGAAGCACGATAACTGGTTCCGTTCATTGTTCCGTTCGAGGCAACACAGGGATTTTGTAGGTTTCCATCTCCCAGTCTTTTTCCTTGGTGTGAATAGTGGCAAAGCTGCGTAAGCTTTAGTCCCACATCGCTCGTCGAGGCTGTATACTCTAGCTAATATATGATCCTATACCCTCACTTGTGTAACCGGTTTTACGGGTCGAGGGCGCGGTCTTTATTGGTATCAGAGCCAGCGCTCGATGGGGGTGTGAATAGTGGCAAAGCTGCGTAAGCTTTAGTCCCACATCGCTCGTCGAGGCTGTATAGGAGAGGGTGTCCTGAACCTCTCTAAGGTCACTAACACTAGGTTACACCATTGGCCTTGGGGAATCCATGGATTGGTCTCCCAAGATCGATTTTATTAGGGTTAGGGTTGGAGGGATCATTGGACAGCCACAAGGTTGTAAATAAGGTTCTATGGGGGTTGAATGTAGAGGATGAAACCCATTGGGGAGGCTTATTGCATAACTTAGCCCAAACCTTGGGTCCCAAGTGGAACCCTAGGTGAAACCCATTCCCTAGAAGATCCCCAAACCCAAAATAGGATAGAGGGAAAGAGAGAGAGATGGGATGAGGGCCTACCTTAATCAATGTGGGAGTTGAGGGCACCCTCCACCAATCAATCAAGCTTTGGACTCCCCCTTTCCTTCTCCACCTTCCCTCTTCTTCCCAATCCCAAGCCTCCCACGTTTTTGGTTGGTGTAGAAAATGAATGAGCCATTAAGGCAAGTCTTTATTACTAGCTAAATGGCCCTAAGGCCCTGTTTGGCTGCCCCAAGTTATAAAACTTGCTTTTTGTCTAAGTTAAGTCTTGCGGGCCCACCTATATCACCCAACAATGCAAGTGAAGGTCAAGAGTTGGGCTACCACTCCTGGGGCATATTCACTATGTTTGGAGTGTGGGGTTGTGGGTCCCACACACAAAATTCCCAAAACAACCCTAACAGCTCAAATGAACGATCGAACGGACTCACCAGCAGTGGTTCTGTTCCTGTTGTCACGGCTGAATAAGCCAAGAAATGTCATGGGCTTTGACCCGCACTTCAAGGGCTTCGAGGAGGGTCCGACAATGTGAGTGTTAAGGTAAGGACTATGCGTATGGTATTTGCTCACCTTTCATCCAAGCTCAATTCCTAGACCCCGAACATTAGTTTCTTTTCAATGCACACGGCACATAGGCACCACTTGTTGATACACGCAGCCACCGGGTTCTCCTTGCGATCCTCTTTGCTTTTAGTACAGGTGCTAGGAGGGAAATCTAGGAAATGATCATCCATGAACCTTCCCTAGTCTCGGTTAGGGAACCTCTCTTCAACCAGGATTTTGGTGCTTCGGTCAACGATCTTATGAGTTGGTTTGACGACCATCGCAAATAACTCACTGGCATACGCTGCTGCCTCGCCTATGTGGCACAACATTACAACTTTATATTAGGGCTCTGGGTGTAGTTATAACATTCCCCACACCTTATAAGAATTTCATACTCGAAATTGATGTACCTTGTAAGTCAAGAAAGGAGGGATACTTTGCCCACGTTTCTACTTTGGATTCCCATGATGCCTCCTTATCCGGGTGATTACACTACTTGATCTTCAAATAACAGAGGGGGTGGTTGCGGAGGTGAAGCACCTTATTGTCTAGTATCCTTTCAAGCTGTTCCGGGTATGTCATATCAGATGCAAGCTCTGGTGGTTCCTGTGATAGGATGTGGCCCGGATCATGGATATACCTCCACAACATGGAGACATGGAACACATCGTGTACACCCGCTAGGGAAGGAGGAAGAGCTAATCGGTACGCTACCGGCCCGATCTTTGCAAGAATCTCATATAGGCCAATAAACCTTTGACTCAGCTTCCCTTTCTTGCTAAATTGAATCACCCCCTTGGTAGGAGATATCTTGAGAAACACTTTATCCCCAACAGTGAATTCCAAGTCCTTACGGCTTTGGTCCGCGTAACCCTTCTATCTAGAATGGGCAGCCTTGATTCATTCCTGAATTAGATCAACCTTCTCACAAGTTGTTTGAATCAATTTGGGTCCCAAAAGCCAACGCTCTCCAACTTCATCCTAATACAATAGTGTCCTGCATTTCTTCTCGTACTGAGCTTCGAACGGTGCCATGCCAATAGTAGCTTGATAGCTATTATTATATGCAAACTTGATGAGATAGAGGTGCTCATCCCAACTGCCCTACTTGTCTATGGCACAGGCATGGAGCATGTCCTCTAATGTCTGTATGGTCCTCTCTGACTGTCCTTCCGTCTGAGGATGGAATGCGGTGCTGAAGCTCAATAGGGTCCCCATAGCCTTCTGAAAGCCACTCTAAAATTTTAAAGTAAACCTGGGATCTCTAGCAGAAATGATGCTGACTAGTGCTCCATGTAGGCGAACCACGTTATCGATATATAAGTGAGCTAACCTGTCCATCGAGTACATGACCTTCATAGGAATGAAGTGGGCTGTCTTTGTCAATCTGTCTATGACCGCCCATATGGCATCGACACCCCTAGGCGTACGGGGTTGCCCAGTGACGAAGTCCATAGTAACATGTTCCCATTTCCACTCAGGATTAGGTAGGGATTGCAGTAGGCCATGTGGTCATTGCCTATCAGCTTTCACTTGTTGGTAGGTAAGGTACTTTGCCACAAACTCGGCCACATCTTTCTTCATTCCGCTCCACTAGTAGTGCCCCTTCAAATCCTGATACATCTTGGTGCTACCTGGATGGATTGAATAGGGAGAGTTATGGGCTTCTGCCTGATTATCCTTTCGCAGCTGCTCCTCCCTAGGTACACACAGTGAATCTCTAAATAGGAGGATGCCATCCTCGGTCAATGTAAATTCAAGTCCCCATTGTGTGTCTTCTTGAATAGCCTCAATAATCTCTTGAAAGCCTTCATCGAACGCCAGGGCTGCCCGGATTCTTCCCACCAATGACTGTACTAACAGGGCTACCAAGGACAGGGTAACACCCTTTACCAGTCACTCTTTGTCCATCTTCCTTGCTTCTTCGATGAGTTTCTCACTGACAGCCAGCGATGCCAGCGACAAGGTCTAAGATTTTTGGCTTAGGGCATTTGCTACAACATTCGCCTTACTCGGGTGGTAGTGGATAGTGCAATCATAATCCTTCATCAGCTCCAACCATCATCTCTTTCTCATGTTGAGCTCCTTCTAGGTGAAGAAGTACTCGAGGCTCTTGTGGTCACTATAAATCTCGCTCTTTTCTCTGCCTCCAGATTTTCAAGGCGAAGACTACAGCCATAAACTCCAAGTCATGAGTTGGGTAATTCTTTGCATAATCTTTCAGTTGTCACGAAGCGTAGGCTACTACCTTCCCGTCTTGCATTAGTACACAGCCGAGGACCATTTTTGATGCATTATTGTAAACCACCATCTCTCCCAATCAACCGCCAACTTCACCTTGCCGGGGTCTACTTCAATACCCCTAGCGGAAACTAGATGTCCCAGGAATGCTACTTGTTGCAACCAAAATTCACACTTACTGAACTTGGCGTACAATTGCTTTTCTCTCAATCTCTACAGTACTAGGCAGAGATGGTCTACGTGCTCTTCTTCGCTCTTGGAGTAAACCAAGATGTCATCAATGAATATGATGACATACTTGTCTAGGACATCATGAAGCACTCGGTTCATTAACTCTATAAAAGCTGTCAGGGCATTGGTCAATTAGAAGGATATGACCAAAAATTCGTAATGACCATTGCAAGATCTGAAAGCTATCTTGGTTATGTCAGTACCTCTGATTTTCAGTTGATGGTATCTTGATCGGAGGTCAATTTTTGAAAACACCTTGGCACCTTGCAGTTGATCAAATAAGTTATCATCTAGGTAAGGGGTATCGATTCTTGATCGTCAACTTGTTATGCTCACGGTAGTGGATGCACATTCATATACTACTGTCCTTCTTCATAAATAACATCGGTGCTCCCCACGGGGATACACTAGGTCTAATGAAGCCCTTCTTCAACAGGTCTTGAAGTTGTGCTTGTAGTTCTTTCAATTCAGATGGTGCCATCTCGTTGTTATGGGAAACCTCCAGGGGAAAGATAAATGAGGTGTCTACAATGGCCTTTCACCCACAGAGTATTAGAAAGTCAAAGCGCACCATCGAGACATTAGAGGACATGCTCTGGGCGTGTGCCACTGATTTAAAGGGTAGTTGGGATGAGCATCTCTCGCTCATCGAGTTTGCCTATAACAATAGCTACAAGGCTACTATTGGCATGGCACATTTCAAGGCACAGTATAGTAGGAATCCGAACACCGCTGTATTAGGATGAAGTTGGTGAGTAAAGGATATTGGGACCTGAATTGATACAAGCCACCTATGAAAAAGTAAACTTTATAAGGGACCGAATCAAGGCAGCGCAGTCTAGATAGAAGAGCTATACCGACTTGAGATGGAAGGACTTGGAGTTCGCCATAGTCGATCAAGTATTCCTGCAGGTGTCATCAACCAAGGGAGTGATCCGGTTCAACAAAAAGGGGAAATTGAGCCTGAGATTCATCGGACCATATGAGATCTTAGCGAGGATTGGATGAGTGGCTTATAGATTGGCAATGCCCCCATCTTTGTTAGGTGTCCATGATGTGTTTCATGTCTCCATGTTGAGGAAGTATGTCCCTGATCCGGCACATGTCATATCTCAAGAGCCGCTTAAGGTTGCTTCTGTCGACATGATCTAGGAAGAGTAGCCAGAGCAAATTTTGGAATGCAAGATACGCACTCGCTACAACCATTCTATCCCCTACGTGAAGGTGCAATGGAGTAATCATTCTGAACAGGAAGCTCTTTGGGAGCTCGAGAGAGAGATGTGAGCAAAGCATCCTCACCTTTTTGGATTAAGCATTCTTCGCCAATGCAGATCATTATATGCACTCACGTACATTCATACCCTGGCATCAACATGTCTAGGTATACCCAATGTGATGACCATATGATAAGGGTGCCCAACCCAAACCCTAGTCGTGACTACCATTTTTTAAGTTAAACTTATGGATACATAATGCTCAAAAAGTTTATATCGCATGTGATAATATTAAACCAAAATGTATAAATGGTTCAAAACAAAGTAAACTAGAATGAATCAAAATAAACAGGGTTTGATAGACACATAAATCCAACACCTATAATTGTAAAATCCTTTGGAAAAGTAGACTTCCAAAGACATAAATGAGGTTTTAGAAAAAAAAAAAAAAAAAAAAAAAAAGACCCAAATGAGGGGATAAGTCTCAGACCCCAAACCACCTCTAGGAGGGTTGGACAAGTGACCCGGATGTCTTGCAACATCCACCAAACCACCAGGATCTAGAAGCAGTACATATAGCTCACAAACCATTCCCAATCCCTATTCCGGAGAGTAGAACGGGGAGGCACTTCCTTGAAAGATGGGGCGCCATACCCATTTTTAAAAGTAAAATGATTAAATTATATAGAGTGTAGAGGAAGCTAAAAGTTATCCCCATGGGGATCAAATATTTACATATTTCAGTTTGTGTTTCTACACTTCGTCTCATACTGTACTTTATTTACATTACCTATTTAAAGCTTTACATTTATACATCAGGTTAGCTTTACAAAAGAACTACGTAAGCTTTACAAAATAGAAGGGTTAGTAGATCCTATCTACTCAAAAAGAATGTCCTCGACATCAAAAGAAAAATTCTATCCCTCAAGACTCATCTTGAAGTGAAACTTTAATCACCCGCATAAGAGGGATCACCTCCCTCATGGACCATATCAAGATGGTCACGATCACCATCAGCCTCCTCCTCAAAATAATTCTCCCATGCAGGGACACATCCACCTACAAGATCATCTAAAAAGAAAGATTCAACGGGGGTGACCTCCATCGAACCCAATGAGTGAATAATAAGTCATGCATGAAGATGCAATGCAACATGATCCTATATGCATGAGATTCAATTTTATTCTTTAGTCCAACTAACAACAAAACTAAGTCACTAGGTAAGTAAGTACTACTACAATCCCTAATACCTGTAGTCTGGATACAAAATCGCATTCTGTACCAAGTAGCAAGCATATTGAGTTGACGAAGAAGACTAACCGGCTCCAGCAATCCCCTTCCGTGGTCAGCCCGACCTACCCTCTAGGATTAACCTGTGTTACCATTCCCTTTCGGCAGATGGGTCCCAGACCGAAAAATGCCCCTCGAGCATTAGTATTCACACAAGCATCCAACACCTTAACCCCTGTTGGCAAGGGTTCGTAGTATGGGTGATGATAATCCTAACCACATGCTTTCTACATGACATCGTATGAGTTGAGTGGTGTCATCCGCATCCCATAAATACGGGCCACCATACTCCTCATTTCCAAGCTTACTATGGCATCTAATCTATCAATTTTACTAGCATGCATTCCAAATACATTATTGTATCTTAACATTTTCATTTAATAACTCCATATAAACAAAACAAGAATTAAATAATGTACATATTAAAATTCAATAATATAATTAAACAGAAAGTATTACATGTCAAACCTGCCCCAATCTGACTTAGATTTTTGCTTAAAGGGCAAGGATTAGCAGCCACCCACACCAATGACCTGTGGTGTATCACCCAGTGGTTACAATCAACAGGGAGCCCCCACTGATGATATCCACCATGCATGTGAGAAGATGGGTTGTGGACCCATGCAGCTACTCAGCCCACTACCTAATGTACAGCTCTAACTCCAGGTAATTTCTCTCTGATAATTACATGGGGCCCATGCCCATACAAATGTTCATTTTGCCTTGGAAATGGTCCAGGAGAGATACCCTAGTGGAGGCCTCAACCCCTGTGAAAGGCCACAGCAAAAATAACAGAGATTCATTCTCTAGGCGATGCACTAGACGATTGACCCAAATGCCTAGTGAAACGCCTAGAGTGTTTGAAATTGCATTTTTACATTTCAAATGTATATGGACCTTGGGCATTGCCACCAAATACCCCCAAAATACCTCTTAGGAATTATAGAAACCTTTCCCCATCCTCCCAACCATGTGGGCCCCACCTAGGTAGCTAGAATGAGGGAGAATTAGCCTAAAAATGCATTTTTTAGCTTGGGACAGCAGGGCTAAACCGGCCTTAGTGCTATGGGACCTATAAATAGGAGGGCCCAGCCCTCGTATTTCATTTTACCTACTATTTCCAACGTTAGAGAGAAGAGAAGAAGAAAAGAAAGAGAAGGAGAAGGAGAAGGAGAAAAGAGAAGAAGAAGAGGAAAGAAGGGATTGTGAGCTCGGAGCTTGGGATCGAATTCTCCATAGCTTAGGTATCCGGGTTTGAACTTAGAACACTCCCCTCAGCCTATTTCACTTCTATAATTTAGGTTTTACCTTTGAAACTTGATCTCTATGGCCTTATCTCTGTGTGTTTGCTTAGGATTTAGCACGTAGAAGCTTTGCATGGCCATGGATCAACCATGCATGCTCTGTATATTATGTTCTGATCATTATCTAAGCTATTTGCACATCTGTTAGTAAATTGTGTTATCATTAAGCCATGCTAGATAGGTATTCATACTCTATATGCATGTACATCATGTGTATAGTAAGCTTGAGACTTGGATCCTAACATGCATTGTGGTTTTTATATGAAATGACCTTGATTCAGATCTGTTTTAGGTTCACATAGGTAATCCATGCTCTGTTATGATGTAAACTTTGAATTCCAAGCATGATCATAGCCATGCATGCTCAATCTTGTCTACCATGGACCAAACCCAACACCTACATGTATAAACCTTGATTGGAACCCTCAAATTCCATCCCATTTATCCCAATTTGAATGTTACAAATCTCCTGAGATCATCCATGGTCGAATTCTGGCCAAACCAGTAGCCAAATTTTGCTTTTGAAGCCAAAATCCCGTGTCCTACAGGCACTGGGCGTTCCACTAGGAGTTTGGCCCAAATGCCTAGTTAAACGCCCAGTGATGCTGTTTGGTCCCTGATCTGTTTCCAGCCTTTTGAACCATCACCAACAGGTCTAAAATAGTATGGAGAACATGTAAATGACCTAAAAACCCTACCCCATTAATCCTTTCTGTCATCCATACCTTGGGTGCACAAGTGGACCCCACAAAGCCGGGAACCCACACACAGACTTAGCCCAACATGAACTTGGAACCTTGGTACTACTTTATGGGATTGTTAGGTCTGTGTTTAGGCAAACTTTATTGTTAAACTCTTAAAAACATTGACTCTGTATCTTTGGGTGATGCACTGGGAGTTTGACCCAAAGGCCTAGTGCAAAGTCCTAGAGAATTATAATTAATGTTTGCGTATTCCAAGCTGGATCTAATCAAACCTAGACCAAGCCTAGGATATTAACCTACTTTTAAAGCAAGTTTGACATATTTTAAGGGTCCGATTAACTTAGATTGTAACCCTAAGCTCAAGGTGCAGTGTCATATACCGGTTGGGACCGAGCTGACTAAAGAGCAAGCGGGACTAGTGTAAGGTGTCACACCCAAAACCAGTCACACCCCAAACCACCCCCTAGGAGGATTGGGTAGGTGACCCAAATTGCATATCGGCAATCCACTAAATCCCACAGATCTAGAAGCAGTGCTTATGATCATGGAACCATATCCACATCTTAACCATAAGTAAGATCAGAGTAATGCAGGACGTCCACAATTCAAAAGTAAATGGAAGCATAGCGATACGGGGAAATGAAGATAATATATACATATAAAGAATTGTTTGATACATCTCCCGAGCACACACAACCCACAACATAGAAACAAAAGCTAATAAGTACAGTACTACATACAAAATATATACAGGGTGAGCATTCTCAACCCCAAAAAGGAAAAGTAAAAACTACAACCAACAAGTCAGAACGGGGATAACTCCAGATAACCCAAAAGGAGTCCCTAAGTCAAAAAGCTATCATGAACACTCTTTAATGGTCTTCATCAACAACCATCAAATACGTGCGTAGGATCGGTATGACCTCCATCAGGGTCCATACCAAGATCATCATAACAACCAAAAGTCTCCTCCTCGAGATGGCCCGCCATGCCACAGCAGCATCCACCTGCAAAATCATCTAAGAAAAATATTACATAACAGAGTGTGAGCCCCACTGAGCCCGTGAGCAAATAACATCAGTCATGTATGCACATGCAATCACAATTCACAATTCATATGGTCCAACATGATATGCAAGTCCAGTTTGATTATTACCCACCTAGCAATACAACTAAGTCAGGTCTGTGCTACTACAATCCCCAATACATGTATCCCTGGTGCGGGCTTCTAACCCCTTCCCGCGATACACCCATTGAGTTATCGGAGAAGACTGGTCAGCCCTTGCATTCATTCACCAAGGTCGGCCCGATCAGCCCTTTGTGATTAACCTAGGGAAACAACCATTTCTTCCCTCATTTTCTTTTATAGCTTAAAGCCCATATGCACCATTCCGGTGTTCTTTCATTCATGCACCATTCCGGTGTTCTTTCATTCTTTTTCTCTCTCCCTGATAATTGTCCCCACAGGTATCCAACACCTTAACCCCTGCTGGCAAGGGTGCGTAGCACGGGTGATGAAACTCTAGCCCCATGTCTATATGGCATCGTATGAGTCAAGCGGTGTCAACCGTACCCCATAATACAGGCTACCACAGGCCCCATTTCCAAGCTAACTATGGCATCTAGTCTAACATTCACAATCATCATAAAAGAATTCACAATTTTGATCAACAGACAGTCATTATGCAGTGATTTGAGTAATTGAATAGAAATAAATAACCCAACAATTATATTCAATTTTTATTAGCCGGCATCAGATCTTGATCACATTTACACATATGATAGTATTATTCACTCACCAGTACTTGGCTCGAGGTACTCAGTCATAAATTCAGTTCCAGCAGTTGTCTGGTCATTGTCCTCGAGCACAGGATCAAGTCCTAGATGTAAATCACAAGTTGTCATGTTAAGTTATCAGTCATGCATTAGAAGTCCTAGGGTTACCCTAATCTTACTGGGTTGACCCGGAGTTCAATTGGTTCACTCTTGGAATCACTGGGCCATCTACTGGGCCTTAGGTCATGTCCCGGTGCATCAACCAATGTCAGTGGCTCAAAGGGCAAAATGGTCATTTCCAGGATTGTACCTGACCCTAGGTTAGGATATGCTTACAGTGCTCTCCACCGCTTATCTGTGCTACAGGACTAAGAAAAGCAGGGTTCCCTTTACCTGCGGGACCCACTAAGGTTTCAAAATATTTCCCAATTAATGACAGATGTGGGGAAAGGGTATTTTTATCATTTGCCACATCCCATAGTGTCCAGGGGGTCATTGGATGAGATCCCCCAGCTCTGTCCAACAAAACAGTAGCTTTCCATCACAGGGCATTGGCTCTGGGCGTTGCTGCATCTCCTAGTGCATCGCCGAGTGCCTGCAATCGACAGCAGGGCTGAGTTTCCAAGGTGGGGCCCACAAGGCTGGGCTTATACCTGATCCTCTGCATGTTTAGGGGATTAGGTAGCCCCAGTGATGGTCTACATCATGGTCCAGAGGGTTTTTTCACTAGGCTCACTGTCAGGCTGACTGTGTCTGCCAAGTAGCCCTAATGAATAGTATTTAGGGTTTTGGCTAGGCTTGGATTTCAGTTCTAGCCTTGTATATGGCTGAAAATACATGAATCAAGAGGGCTCAAGGCTGCCTCCATCTAGGGTTAGGGCTATGCAGGCTTAACCAGCCTCCAGAGCTCCAAACCACTGATCAAATAGGGCCATCTGGCAGTGCAGGTGGGCACAGCCATATTTTGGCCAAACAAACAACATATCTAAATACTAAAATTACATAAAGATCTCAAATCTTCCATGCACAAGGTCTGCATGGCTGATCTGGACCAAGACTGGGCAAACCCTAGCTAGTCTGGGCTGCTAAGGGACCAAAAATGCAAGAACTATGGAGGGAGAATGGAAACAGCAGGCATACATGGGGGCTTTTATACCTGAAGGGGCTGAGACAGAGCTCGGATGGAGCAGGGATGGGTGGCAGCAACCTCCTCTTCTTCTTCCTTCCTCCTTCTCCTTCTCCTTCTCTTTCTCTCTTCTTTCCTTTTCTTTTTAACCTTTGGATTCAACAGAGAATAAGAGCTCTAAATGAGCTCAGGTCATGCCTATTTATAGGCCTAAGACCACTAAGGTCTGTTTGGCCAAAAGTCCCTTTTTTTAAAAATTAGTTTTTAACTTGATTCTGACTGATTTTGGGCTCACTGGTGGGGTCCACATTGAACTGAGGTCATGAGGTGGTGCCTCAGACTCCCCGCTATCAATGGAGGGTTCCCATGTCCATGTTGGGTGGTCCCCATAATTAAATAATAAAAAAGAAACAAAATCAGCCATTGGGGGATGTCTCTGGGCCTTGCTGCATCGCCCAGTGCCATTGCCAAGAGAATTCCAGCAAGCTAAAATTCAATGGGGCTTACACAGGGGTTTAACCCTTGGTCAGGGTATTGTCCCCACATGCCACCTAGGGACTTTTACATGATTTTTTAGAGATGGGTCCCACCATTATAAGGAGGAGAGAGATTACCTGGGATCCAAACCATATATCAAGCTGTGAGCTGCACAGTTGCAGGGATCTGCTATCCATCTTCTAACTGGTATATAAGGAAACCTGTTCAAAGTATTCTCATTGATTTCATTGAGTGGAGTGATGCTCCACAGTGATCCTGGTTGCTGGGACAGGGGTTCCTGCCCTTCAAACCAAAAATCCAACTAGTCAGGAGTAGGGTTTGACATTTCTCCCCACCTTACTAAAATTTTGTCCTCGAAATTTGCTTACCTTGTAATCCAAAAAATTGGGGATACTTCGGCAGCTATTATTGTATGCAAATTCCACCAGTGGTATGTGAGCATCGCAACTGTCATTCATTTCCAAGACACAGGCTCGGAGCATGTCCTCTAGTGTCTGAATGGTTCTTTCTGATTGTCCGTCCGTCTGCGGATGAAAAGCTGTACTAAGATTTAGTTGAGATCCCAATGCCTTCTGTAAACTTCTCCAAAACCTTGAGGTGAATCGAGGATCTCTGTCAGACATAATACTGATAGGCACGCCGTGTAAACGGACTATGTTTTCAATGTATATCTGGGCAAGCTTCTCCATTGGATAACTTATTTTGATCGGTATGAAGTGTGCCACCTTTGGTGATGATATGCCCCAGGAAACCAATTTGGTGAAGTCAAAATTCGCATTTGCTGAACTTGGCAAAGAGTTGGTATTCCCACAATCGCTGCAACACAAAAGTAAGGTGTCGCACGTGTTCTTCTTCACTCTTAGAGTACACCAGGATGCCGTCAATAAATACTATGACAAACTTATCCAGCACATCATGAAATACTCTATCCATCATATCCATGAACGCTGCCGAGGCATTGGTTAATCCGAACGACAAAACTAAAAATTCATAGTGTTCGTATCGAGTTCGGAATGCCATTTTATGAATGTCACCGCTTTTGATCTTCAGTTGATGGTATACTGACCTAAGATCAATCTTAGAGAAAACTCTTGCTCCTTGTAGCTGATCGAATAGGTCATCAATACGCGGCAACAGATATCGATTCTTGATTATCAGTTTATTCAACTCACGGTAGTCGATACACAGCCGCATGCTTCCATCTTTCTTCTTTACGAACAGCATAGGTGATCCCGAGGGTGATACACTGGGCCGAATGAATCCCTTCTTCAGCAGATCTTGGAGTTGAACCTGTAACTCTTTCAGCTTGATTGGTGCCATTCGATATGGTGCCTTGGATACCGGTGCTGCACAAGGGATCAGATCAATCGCGAACTCTATATCGCGGTCCGATGGTAGTTGAGTCAGATCTTCTGGAAATACATCAAGAAAGTCTCTAACAACATGGAGTTCCTCCAAGGGTTTTATCTTTGCCTCCGTGTCTATCACAGTGGCCAAAAAGCTTTGGCATCCATCATCAAGCAACTTCTGCTCCTGAAGTGTGGATAATGTTATCCTTCTGGACTTCCTTCTTGGTTCACTTTGATAGGTGAAATCTGACCCATCTCCCAATTTAAATTTTATCTTTTTCTCCGCACATAAGACGTTCGCACCATAGGCAGACAGCCAATCCATGCCTAGTATTATGTCAAAATCATTTATATCCATCCTGCGGCTAGATTCTTCCCACCAATTTCAATCTGACAGGGATCGTAGACCTCCTTCAGACTCACAACACTCCCTGTCGGTGTGCTAACCACTAACTCATGCCAAATATCTCTTGGTTGTTCTTTCATCTTACTTGCAAAGGTTGAGGAGACGAAAGAGTTGGTTGCACCCGAGTCGAATAATACTCGTGCGGGTATGGTTGAGACATTCAGGGTACCTAGGGTTTGTAGGTAATTTAGGTACATGTAGTAAGCTAATTATTCCCTATAGTTAAGTAGTGTTCAGCAACATACCTGTCAATACGTCGGGTTCGCCTCAGCTTCTTCATTTGTCAAAGCATACACCTTTCATTGCATTCGATTGTCCCGTGGCTGAAAAGGTCTAGCGTAGGGTTGGTTTGATAAATTGTTGCCATATCCATGCGATCTGCAATCTCTGGCCATATGGCCTTCCTTGTTGCACAGATAGCACTTAAAGGGTGGAACTCTAGGTGTTGAGGCTTTGCTTGCTTGACTTGTTGCTGGTTGGGCTGACGAAGACTGTCATCACTTGACTCATAGTAGGTTGAGTGGATTGAGTAAATGTAGGGCAAAAAGAATTCTGACCTATGCTCGGCCTATGATACGGAGTTGGAGTAGGGCTTGAATTTGTTCCTCGATAAACCTTATTTGGCCAGCCATAGGTTTGGAAATTATTGACCTTTTGTTCAACCCAGACGACGTCACAGTCTTTTCTTTCTCTTTTTCCTTAAATCTATCCTCCATTGTCTTCGCCTTATCAACCATTTGAGCATAATCCTGAATGTCCATAATTGACAAAATTGATCCGATCTCAGTTTTGAGTCCTTTCTCGAATTTCTTGGCCTTACTAACTTCCCCTTTCAGGTGCTCTGGGGCAAAATGGAACAAATCTTCAAATCACTGTTGATAGTCCAGCATTGATTTATTTCCTTGGACTAGTGTGTTGAACTCAGCTTCTTTTCTATCCCTGAAACTCTCGGGAAAGTAGTTCTTAAAGAAAACTTCTTTAAACTGCGCCCACGTGGGATTTGGGTGAGCAGCTTCCAAATTAGGCCTAGTTGCCTTCCACCATGCTTCGGCTTCATTCTGCAACTGATAACCCGCACAAATAATCTTTTGTGCGTCCGTGCACTCAAGTACTTCAAATGCTTTTTCCAGGGCACTAATCCATCGCTCTGGCTGCATTGCCTCAGAGGTTATTTTTGAAAATGCAGGCGGTTGAAGTTTCTTGAATCCTCCATGACCTTGGTAGTGGAATTTTCCGCTAAGTGCTGAGGTACTGGTGGTGGAAACATTATAGGTCAATTGGGTGGTGGTGGTGGTGCAGCGCGTTCGTGCATCATGGTTGTAAATTGGGTTGACATTTGACCAAGCAGTTCTTATTGTTGTTGCATGGTCCGCATCATAGTAGTCATGAACGCAGTCACGTCGCCGGCTGCCACACTTGCCTGAGGTGCTACTGTAGTAGCTTGTGCAGCCACTGGTGCTTCTGATGAAGCAGCTGATTCCTCAGAGTTTTGAGCCTCAGTTCCATTAGGCAGCTCAACCTCCAGTACAACTCTAGGTTGTTTACCTTTACGATCTCCAAGAGAACTTCTAGTGTTGACCATTGCTGCTTCTCTGAAAAGTGGAGTGTGTTCAATATTCCCAATTTCATCTATATGGATAAATAGTTGTTTCTTAACTAAGCAGGTACAAATCCAGTCCACAATTCCAATGAGTATCTTAAGTCATACCAGTAAGGTGGATTGTTAGATTCATTAAGTTGGTTTGTTAGGTGTTGTGTCTTATTGAATACCTTATGTTTCTCTTTCTTATGTGTTTTATCAGTCAGTATGCTATGTATGGCACTAATGAAAAAAATTTCAGATTTTTAAATAGACTTTTAATTAATTACCTGATCTAGCAGGCAAGCATCTCCAGCTTCTTCCCAGTCACAAACTCCATTGCCAGAAGAAATTCTATGTCAGCTCTTACCTCTTCAGCAAAACTCATAAAATAACCTCTTTCTTCAGGTCCACTAATAGCAGCAATTGCCAAGTAAAAGTCCAGTCGATTCTCAGCTCGGGGTAACACTAACCGTATCCGTCTCAATCTCTCCCACAGGTGTGTAATATAGATCATGATGCTGGGGTCTCCAGCCTCAGGTAAGGTAATATCTGCCACAATAAATGGTTCTAGGCATGAGGGCTTACTTAATTAAAAGAAACAAGTACACGACTACTAAATCTTAAATAATCAAGGATCAATGAAACAACTCTTGGGTTGGCTCGAGGTACCTTAGCGTCTAAGTGTTTCGATTGACTAGGAGCCCTATTAGGTCCCATTCTCAGCTATCCTAGGCCTAGGTTTGGATGAGATCTATGCTTCCCACACATACTACATACGCATTACAGCATACCTATGTAACTATGTCCGATTTGCACAACAACAGTCCAGTCAGTTCGTACATTACAATAGGCAAGCATAAAGCATATTAATAATACACACCATATGCTGTAATTATACATACAAATATACTCAAATATGAAGTACACTAATTATTTATTTTAACCTGACCATATAGATTTTCCCTAATCTCAATGTGTCGCATTTGTAAACATTTTACTCTCTTGAACTCATGAAATCTAAGTTCTTAGGTCATCAATTATTTATTATTATATTTTATTAATATAATATTATTATTGTTTAATAATAATAATATTTTTTTTAGTCCTTGGTTTTATGTCCTATGGGGTTATTATGCCCAAATCTAGGGTCCTCATGTGCAAATACTAAAATTCTACAAATTTACCATCACTAGGCGATGTCTCTGGGCATTGCCACATCGCCCAGAGAATCGAGGAGCAGGGTTTTAAGTCCGAGAGGGTCCCATTTGCTCCCTATTTCACTCTAAACTTCTCTAAACCTTAGGGAGAAGCTCTTGGAGGGTAAGGGGACCACTTCTACACCAAATCTCGTCGATTTCTTGGGCTACTTGCGACCTTACACGTGCTTTGGTAAGCTTCCTAGGTCTACTTTGTCTTTTACTTGTCCCTTTCACTTCCCTTTTGCTTTGGTTAGGTTTTTACTAAATTGCTAGCCCTAAACAAGGGGTTTCTTTCTTTTTTTGTAGAGAATGTCTACTAGTAGGCGTACTACACGAAAATCAGTGGCCCAAAAGAGACTACGGGTCAAATTTTAGGAATCTTCCTTTTCTTTGGTTCCACCTTCATCCCCTAGAGATGACTTGTCTTCAGAGGAACCCGATTTTGACCATCATCTTTTCTCCAGGTTTAAGTATGCTAAGGAATGAAAGAACTTTGCTTTGGTAAAAATAGTGAATGGCCGGGTGGTGAGAGTTGAGGACTTCGAGCAGTATAACCTCTATGCCCGATTTAATGCCCTAGGTTGGGCATCCATGTTATCCCTCACTGAGTCATGTTATCCCAACCTGGTTCGGTATTTCTACTGTAACCTAGGGCCCTCTAGTGCACCAGGGTTAGAAGTGGAGAGTAGGGTGAAAGGAGTGGACATTAGATTGACTACTTCCCTCCTAGCAGAGATCTTGGTTTACCAGACATAGGAGAGCAGGTTTACTATCAGCCTCGCATGGACATCTCAGAGATGTTCACCCTAGAGACCAGGAGGACAGTATTTGGGGCTTTGACAGGTTCAGGAAACACTCCTAAGTCTGAGACTGCATACAAACCTAGTGCCAGGGTAATTAGCAGATGTGTCACCTATAACATCTACCCTAAGGGTGGCAACAAGGGTAGTATCTCTATGATGAGGGCATACATTACCTATTGCTTACTAGGAGCAGTCAGGGAGGTCCAATCATCAACCTTCCATACTTACTTCTTCAGGTCATGCTTTATCATGCGAGGAACCCAGCTGATGGGAACCTTCCTTATGGAAAGTTTTTCACCTTGATTTTTCAGCATTTTGGGGTTCCATTGGAGGGCAAGTTTATTGATAGGACCAAATCCAAGCCTATAGATAAGACTTCTATCTTAAAGATGAAGGTGCTTGGGGAAGATCCAGTAGTGGGCGAGGAGCAAATGATGGCTGAGGATGCACAATAGGGCGGAGGCCAGGGTGGTGATCCATAAGGTGAGGGTCAGACCAGAGACGAGCAGGGCGACATTAGAGTAGACACTCAAGGCATGTATATAGAGGAGCTAGGCATGGATCAGGGCGACTTTGAGGGCTTAGGCACCCCCCGTTCACTGACCTACCAGCTTATGAGTCAGCCAATGCCACTAGCTCACAGGTTCCAGGTCCTTCAGAGTGGTATCAGATAATGGCACATTTCCAGAGCCTCGGTACCCAGCTCACTACCTTGACGACCAGAGTAGATCAGGGTTTCACTTCCCTGGAGTACAGAGTAGATTCTGTAGAGCAGTGCCTCGACTTCTGGGACAGGTTCTATAGAATCGATTCACACTAGACATAGGCTCCGCCTAGTGATATTCCTCCTACAGAGTAGTTCCTTATCAGTTCCTGATAGTCTACTATATAGTGTAGATCATCATCATTTTTTTCCGCTTATGTATTTTTCTTTCTTTGTTTTCAGTTTATGTACTTGTTGAATTGTAGTTATGCAATCAAACTTTTGTAATTATTGCTGAGTTAATGGAAATTTTACTTCTTTACTTAATTGCATCTACCTCCCCTGTGGTTTTAATTCTTGCATGTTTTATTGTTTAAAGCTTATTAGTCCTAGTTTGCAATCCATAATCGTAAGAAGAGCCTCAGGCTCTGATACCAAGCTCTGTCACACCCCAAACCACCCCCTAGCAGGATTGGGTAGGTGACCCGAATAGCATATCGGCAATCCACCAACTCCCACGGATCTAGAAGCAGTACTTACGATCATGGAACCATATCCACATCTTAACCATAAGTAAGATCAGAGTAATGCAGGATGTCTACAATTTAAAAGTAAATGGAAGCATAGCAATACGGGGAAATGATGATAATATATACATATAAAGACTTGTTTGATACATCTCCCGAGCACACACAACCCACAACAAAGAAACAAAAGCTGATAAGTACAGTACTACATACAAAATATATATAGGGCGAGCATTCTCAGCCCCAAAAAGGAAAAGTAAAAACTACAACCAACAAGTCAGAACGGGGATAACTCCAGATAACCAAAAGGAGTCCCCAAGTCAAAAAGCTATCATGAACACTCTTCAATGGTCTTCATCAACAACCACTGAATACGTGCGCAGGATCGGTATGACCTTCATCGGGGTCTATACCAAGATCATCGTAACAACCAAAAGTCTCTTCCTCAAGATGGCCCACCATGCCATAGCAGCATCCACCTGTAAAATCATCTAAGAAAAATATTGCATAATAGAGTGTGAGCCCCACTGAGCTCGTGAGCAAATAACATCAATCATGCATGCACATGTAATCACAATTCATAATTCATATGGTCCTACATGATATGCAAGTCCAGTTTGATTATTCGCCACCTAGCAATACAACTAAGTCAGGTCTGTGCTACTACAATCCCCAATACATGTATCCCTGGTGTGGGCTTCTAACCCCTTCCCACGATACACCCATTGAGTTGTCAGAGAAGACTGGTCAGCCCCCGCAATAGTTTACCAAGGTCGGCCCAACCAACCCTCTGTGATTAATCTGGGGAAACAACCATTTCTTCCCTCATTTTCTTTTCTGGCTTAAAGCCCATACGCACCATTCCGGTGTTCTTTCATTTTTTTTCTCTCTCCTTGATAATTGCCCCCACAGGTATCCAGCACCTTAACCCCTGCTGGCAAGGGTGCGTAGCACGGGTGATGAAACTTTAGCCCCATGTCTATATGGCATCGTATGTGTCAAGCAGTGTCAACCGTACCCCATAATATGGGCTACCACAGGCCCCATTTCCAAGCCGACTACGGCATCTAGTCTAACATTCACAATCATCATAAAAGAATTCACAGTGCTGATCAACAGACAGTCATTATGCAGTGATTTGAGTAATTGAATAGAAATAAATAACACAACAATTATATTCAATTCTTATTAGCCGGCATCAGATCATGATCACATTTACACATATGATAGTATTATTCACTCACCAGTACTTGGCTCTAGGTACTTAGTCACAAATTCAGTTCCAGTAGTTGTCTGGCTGTTGTCCTCGAGCACAGGATCAAGTCCTAGATGTAAATCACAAGCTGTCATGTTAAGTTATCAATCTGACATTAGAAGTCCTAGGGTTACCCTAATCTTACTGGGTTGACCCGGAGTTGAATTTGTTCACTCTTGGAATCACTGGGCCATACACTAGGCCTTAGGTCATGTCCCGATGCATTAACCAATGTCAGTGGCTCAAAGGGAAAAATGGTCATTTCCAAGGTTGTACCTGACCCTAGGTTAGGATATGCTTACAGACCTATCCATAGCTTATCTGTGCTACAGGACTAAGCACAACAGGGTTACCTTTACCTGTGGGGCCCACTAAGGTTTCAAAATATTTCCCAATTAAGGATAGAAGTGGGGAAAGGGTATTTTTGTCATTTCCCACATCCCATAGTGCCCAAGGGGTCATTGGATGAGATCCCCCAGCTCTGTCCAACAAAATAGCAGGTTTTTCATCACTGGGCATTGGCTTTGGGCGTTGCTGCATCGCCCAGTGCCTGCAATCGACAGCAGGGCTGAGTTTCTAAGGTGGGGCCTGCAAGGCTGGGCTTATACCTAACCCTCTGCATGTTTAGGGGATTAGGTAGCCCCAGTGATGGTCTACATCATGGTCCAGAGGGTTTTTCCATTAGGCTCACTGTCAAGCTCACCGTGGCTGCCCAAGTAGCCCTGATGAATAGTGTTCAGGGTTTTGGCTAGGCTTGGATTTTAGTTCCAGCCTTGTATATGGCTGAAAATACATGAATCAAGAGGGCTCAAGGCTGCCTCCATCTAGGGTTAGGGTTGTGCAGCCTTGACTAGCCTCCAGAGCTCCAAACCACTGATCAAATAGGGCCATCTGGCAGTGCAGGTGGGCACAGCCAGATTTCGGCCAAACAAACAGCATATCTAAATACTAAAATTACATAAATATCTCAGATCTTCCATGCACAAGGTCTGCATGGCTGATCTAGACCAAGACTGGGCAAACCCTAGCTAGTCTGGGCTGCCTAGGAAGCAACAATGCAAGAACCATGGAGGGAGAATGGAAACAGTAGGCATGCCTGGGGGTTTTTATACCTGAAGGGGCTGAGAGAGAGCTCGGATGGAGCAGGGATGGGTGGCAGCAGCTCCCTCCTCTTCTTCTTCCTTCGTCCTTCTCCTTCTCCTTCTCTTTCTCTCTTCTTTCCTTTTCTTTCTCTCCTTCGGATTCAACAGAGAACAAGAGCTCTAAATGAGCTCAGGTCATGCCTATTTATAGGCCCAAGACCACTAAGGTCTATTTGGCCAAAAGTCCCTTTTTTTAAAAATCAGTTTTTAACTTGATTCTGACTGATTCGGGGCTCACTGGTGGGGTCCACATTGAACTGAGGTCATGAGGTGGTCCCTTAGACTCCCCTCTATCAATGGAGGGTTCCCATGTCCATGTTGGGTGGTCCCCATAATTAAATAATAAAAAATAATCAAAATCAGCCACTGGGCGATGTCTCTGGGCCTTGCTGGATCGCCCAGTGCCATCGCCCAGAGAATTCTAGCAAGCTAAAATTCAATGGGGCTTGCACAGGGGTTTGACCCTTGGTCAGGGTATTGTCCCCACATGCCACCTAGGGACTTTTACATGATTTTTTAGTGGCGGGTCCCACCATTATAAGGAGGAGAGAGATTACCTGGGATCCAAACCATATATCAAGCTGTGAGCTGCACAATTGCAGGGATCTGCTATCCATCTTCTAACAGGTATATAGGGAAACCTGTTCAAAGTATTCTCATTGATTTCATTGAGTGGAGTGATGCTCCACAGTGATCCTGGCTGCCGGGACAGGGGTTCATACCCTTCAAACCAAAAATCCAACCAATCAGGAGCAGGGTTTGACACAAGGTGAGTGGAATTACACCCGTGTAACATGACTATTGAGTCATGACAACAATAGAAACATTATTTATTATTTTAATTATTAAATTATTTTATATTCTTATTGACTCTCATACGTAACTGATGGGTATTGGAATTGAATGTTAATGTTATATTTGTGAAAATGCTAGATTAGATGCTGTAGCCAGTTTGGAAATAAGGCCTGAGGTAGCCCATAGAATCGGATGCAATTGACACCACCCGACTCATACAATGCCATATAGAACTCATTGGGATAGAGTATCATCACCCGTGCTACGAACCCTTGCCAAGAAGGGTTAAGGTGTTGGATGTATGTGGGAGAACTTATATCAAAAGAAAAAGGAAAAGAGAAAATGAAAAAGAATTATGTTACACTGAAAAGATGATTACTTGGCTGAATGCTAGAGAAAGGAAAAGGTTATACCGAAATGGTGAAGGGTGATCTCACAGACTAATCCCAAAGGGCTGGCTAGGCTGACCATGAAGAGCATGCTGGAGCTGACTGGCCCTCTCTGATAACTTAATGGGTGTATCGTGGGAAGGGGTTAGAAGCCCGCACTAGGGATACATGTATTAGGGATTGTAGAAGCACAGAACCTACCTTAGTTGTGATGCTAGGTGGCTAAATAATAAAATGAATCGCATTGCATGTAGGACTCATTTGGTTGTGCTTGCATGTGCATGCGTGGTTATATTTCATTCACGGGCTCGATGGAGCTCACATTCTTGTATATTTCTTTTGTTAGATGATATTGCAGGTAGATGTCATGATGGCAGGGAGGCTCATTTCGAGCAGGAGAGTCATGCTAATTATGACAGTGTGGGTTTGGACCCGATCGGAGGTTATCCCTCTGGTGCGGGTGATTACGGTGACTGTTGAAGAAGGCCCTTGAAGGGCGGGCAACTGATTTCTTCTAACCTAGGGATTCTTTTGATGTAGATAGGAATCTATTGACTTTTTCCCTTTTTGTGTAGCTTTATTTGGGGCGTATGTTGTCTTGCCCCTTTTGATTCTTTGGTAAAGCTATTGGTTGGAAGTATTGGGATTGCCAGGTGTGAGATGTGAGAGAACAAGAACTAGAACAATGTTGTATATATTTTATCTTTGATAGTTTAATGTAAATATTAGCTTTCGCAGCACTCTATATGTTAAACCTATCCCAGACTTACTGGAACTTTGCTTGAAGGATAAGAGCCAGTGACCAATCACCCAAGCACATTGTGTTGTGCCACCTCTGTGGTTGAATTCAGTGGAGAACCTCCAAGGATGTGATCCATCATACCTGTGAGAGGATGGGTTGCAAACCCATGCAGCTGCTCAGCCCACAGCCTGATGTATAGCTCCAACTCCAGGTGATCTCTCTCTCTTAAAAATACATGGGGGCCAAGCCCTTTTAGATGTTTATTTTGTCTTAGAAAGGGTATTGGTGAAGTGCCCAAGTGGAAGCCTCAACCCCTGTGCAAGGCCAAGGCAAAAATAGCAAAGATCCATTCTCTAGACGATGCACTGGGCGATTAACCCAAACGTCCAGTGAAACATCCAGAGTGTCTGAAACCTGTATTTTGGATTCCAGACAACTGGGAATCATGCATACAGCCTGTGGACACCCCTAGAGGTAGATGGGAATTTTAGAAACCATTACCCACCTCTGGAACCAAGTGGACCCCACCTATGCAATAGAAATGGGCCAAAATGCACTTAAAAATGCATTTTTGAAAGAGGTACAGTATGGCCAAATAGGCCTTAAGGCCATAGGAACTATAAATAGGAGGGCCTGCCTCTATTTCGTTTTACTGCTCCTACAGTAAAGAGAAAGAAAGAAAGAGAAGGAGAAGGAAGAAGAAGAGAAGGGATGGGAAGGGAAGAGAAGGGATGAGAAGGGAAGAGAAGAAAGGAAGGAAGGAAGAGTAGAGATTGGACTTGGGATTTGATTTAACATCTCCACAGCTTGAAGGTAACATGATCTAACTCACAACACTGCTATCCATTGAGGTTGCACCTACTTCTTGTGTCTATAGGTTGAGTCTCTAGCTAGTAATGCTAGGACCATCACTTAGGTGCCTAGAGGAGCTCTGGATCCTGATGCGTGTAGCATGCAAGATCTAGCCATTCCAAATAAGATTTAAAGCTATTACTGCGTAAGAAATAGGAGCCAATCTCTAAGATGAGTTGAACTGCAGAGTTGCACCCAGATCATGCAGTATTGGCCTGAATCCTTGCATGCACATTGATTTCTTCATTTATGAGCTTAAAACCAGACCTATTGTAGGTAAATACTGGTGATCCATGCCTTGCATGCAGCCAAATCCGAATCCAACCCAGCTTCAAAATGGATAACCAGACCTTGGATCCGTTAAATCCAGCCAATCCAGCTTCATTTTAGGATCATAATCCTCCTAAGAACATTCCTGATCGAAATCATGGTCAAACCAACAGCCGAATCCTAGTTTTGGAGCCAAAACTCATGTTTAACAGGCACTGGGCGATTGACCCAAATGCCCAGTCAAACGCCCAGTGGTGTTGTTTGGGCTCAGATCTATTTCCATCCTTTTGGACCTTCGCCAACAGGTCTAGAACAGCATGGAGAGATGAAAATGACCTATAAACTCTAGCCCATTGGTCCTTGCTATCATCCACACCTTGGACGCTCAAGTGGGCCCCACAAAGCTGGGAACCCACACACAGACCTAGCCCAACATGAGCTGGGAACCTTGGTACTGATTTATGGGACTAATAGGGCCATGCATAGGCAGACCTTGTTATAAAAATACTTGAAAGATGAACCCTGCATCTCTGGATGATGCATCGAGAGTTTGACCCGAAAGCCCAGTGCAAGTCCCAGAGAGGTGTAAACAACACTCGTATGTTCCAAGTCGAGTGCAGCTAAACCTAGACCAACCTCAGGACATTAATATACTTTTGAACTTTGTTTGACATACTATGATGATCCGATTAACTTAAGTTTTCACCCTGAGCTCGAGGTGCAATGTCAGATACCGGCCGAGACCGAGCTTACTGCAGAGCAAGCGGGACTAGTACAAGGTGAGTAGAATTACACCATGTGTGTCAATGTAATATGACTAATGAGTCATGAAAAATACAACAATATAATTATTGTGCTCAATTATTTCTATTACCTTATTTTCTGTTTAAATGCTGAATTCTTGTCTGATGAACATTGAGAATGGACAATGATGCTTGTATGTGAAACTGCTAGATTAGATGCCGTAGCTCACTTGGAAATGAGGCCTGTGGTAGCCCGTAGAATGGGATGCGTTTGACACCACCCAATTCATACTATGTCTTTTAGAATGCATTGTGCTAGAGTATCATCACCAGTACTACGAACCCTTGCCAACAGGGGTTAAGGTGTTGGATGTCTGTGGGAGTACCTATATAAAAGAGAAAAAGGAAAAGAGAAAAAAGGAAAAGAGAAAAAGGAATAGAATTATGTTACACCGAAAAGGTGATTTTGAGGCTAAAAGCCAGAGAAAGAAAATGTTATACTGGAATGGGGTTTGGTGACTACACAAACTAATCCCAAAGGGCTGGTCAGGCTGACCATAAAGAGCATGCTGGAGCTAACCGGTCCTCTCTGACAACTCAATGGGTGTATCGCAGGAAGGGGTTAGAAGCCCACACCAGGGATACATGTATTGGGGATTGTAGTAGCACTTTTTACTTGCCTTAGTTATGATGCTAGATGGCTAATAAAAAACATATGGACTGCATTGCATGTAAGACTCATCTGGTTGTGCTTGCATGTGTATTGTCACACCCCAAACCAGCCCCTAGGAGCATTGGGTAGGTGACCCGAATTGCACAATGGCAATCCGCCAAATTCCACAGATCTAGAAGTAGTGCTTACGATCATGGAACCACAACCATCTCTTTACCATAGGCAAGATCAGAGTGCAGCAGATAAACTATAGTTCAATAATAAAAGGAAGCATAGCGATACGGGGAAATAGTGATAATATATACATATAAAAGTTTTACATTTCTCATCAACCCACACACAAAGAAAACAAAGAAACAAAGCTGATAAGTACAGTACTACATACAAGGACATGTATAGGGCGAGCATACTCAACCCCAAAAAGGAAAAAGAAAAACCACAACAACTAAGTCAGAGCGAGGATAACTCCAAATAACCCAAAAGGAGTCCCCAAGATAAAAAGCTTTCACGAACACACTTTAATGGTCTTCATAATCAACCACCGAAAATGTGCACAGGATCGGTATGACCTCCATCGGGGTCCACACCAATATCATCGTAACAACCAAAAGTTTCCTCCTTGAAATGGCCCACCATGCCATAGCGGCATCCACCTGCAAAATCATCTAAGAAAAATATTGCACAACAGAGTGTGAGCCCCACTGAGCTCATGAGCAAATAACATCAATCATGCATGCACATGCAATCACAATTCACAATTCATATGGTCCTACTTGATATGCAAGTCCAGATTTTATTATTAGCCACCTAACAATACAACTAAGTCGGGTCTATGCTACTACAATCCCCAATACATGTATCCCTGGTGTGGGCTTCTAACCCCTTCCCGTGATACACCCATTGAGTTATCGAAGAGGACCAGTCAGCTCCCGCATTCGTTCACCAAGGTCAGCCCAACCAGCCCTCTGTGATTAACCCGTGGGACAATCCATTTCTTTCTTTTCTTTTCTGGCTTATAGCCTATGTGCTCCATTCCGGTGTTCTATTCATTTCTTTTTCTCTTTTCTCTTTTTCTGATGGTCGCCCCCACAGGCATCCAACACCTTAACCCCTGTTGGCAAGGGTGCGTAGCACGGGTGATGAAACTCTAGTCCCATGTCTATATGGCATCGTATGAGTCAAGCGGTGTCAACCGTACCCCATAATACGGGCTACCACAGGCCCCATTTCCAAGCCAACTATGGCATCTAGTCTAACATTCACAATCATCATAAAAGAATTCATAGTGTTGATTAACAGACCGTCATTATGCAGTGATTTGAGTAATTGAAAAGAAGTAAATAACACAACAATTATATTCAATTCTTATTAGCCGGCAGCAGATCATAATTACATATACACATATGATCATATTATTCACTCAGCAGTACTTGGCTCTAGGTACTCAGTCACAAATTTAGTTCCAGCAGTTGTCTGGTTGTTGTCCTCGAGCACAGGATCAAGTCCTAGATGTAAATCAAAAGTTGCCATGTTAAGTTATCAATCTGTCATTAGAAGTCCTAGGATTATCCTAATCTTACTGTGTTGACCAGGGGTTCCATTTGTTCACTCTTGGAATCACTGGGCCATAAACTGGGCCTTAGGTCATGTCCCGGTGCAATCAACCAATGCCAGTGGCTCAAAGGGCAAAATGGTCATTTCCAGGGTTGTACCTGACCCTAGGCTAGGATATGCTTACAGTGTTGTCCACAGCTTGTCTGTGCTTTAGGACCAAGCACAGCAGGACTCCCTTTACCTACGGGGCCCATTAGGGTTCCAAAGCACTCTCAAATAAAAGACAGATGTGGGGAAGGGTATTTTAGTCTTTTCCCACATCCCACAGTATCTAGGGGCCATTGGGTGAGATCCCCCCAGCTCAGTCCACCAAAACAGTGATTTTCCACTCACTGGGCGTCGGCTTTGGGCTTTGCTGCATCGCCCAATGCCTGTAGAATCGATGCAAGCTGATTTTCCAAGGTGGGGCCTGCAGGGCTGGGCTCTAAATGGATCCTTTGCATGTTAGGGGGGTCCGGTAGCCCCTGAGATGGCCTACACCATGGTCCAACTGGATTCTTCATCAGATCCATCTTTAGGCTGACAGTGGCTGCCCAAGTAGTCCAAATGAATAGTGTTCAGGGTTTTGGCTAAGCTTGGGAGTTGGTTTCAGCCACATGCAGGGCTAGAACAGAATGCCAAATGAGGGTCTAGGGTTACAATCCTCTAGGATTTGATCTCTACAGCCCTAGCTTACACCCAGGGTTCCAATCCATAGATCAGAAGTGAATCTAGGTAGTGCAGCTGTGCCCAGCCAGATACGGCTCACAAGAACATCATATCTAAATGTTTAAAATGCATAAATATTCCAGATCTTCCATGCACAAGGTCTTCATGGCAGATCTGGGCCATTACTGGGCAAACCCTAGTTAGTCTGGGCTGCCCAGGAAGCAAAAACACAGTATATACAAAGGGGAAATGGGAACAGCAGGTGAGGATAGGTATTTTTATACCTGAAGCAGCCTGAGAATAGGCTCGGTTGCAGGATGGGATGGCTGCATCAGGTCTCCCTCTCCTCTTCTTCCTTCTTCCTTCTCCTTCTTCTTCTCTTCCTCTCATTTTTAGCAGGAAATAAGAGCTCTAAATGAGCTCAGGCTTGCCTATTTATAGGCCCAATACCAACTAAGGTCTGTTTCTTCACTAAGTCTCTTTTTTAAAAATCAGTTTTTAACTTGATTCTAACTGATTATGGGCTCACTGGTGGAGTCCAAACTGAACCAGGGGTATGAGGTGGTCCCTTAGACTCCCCTCTATCAGTGGAGGGTTCCCATGTTCATATTGGGTGGTCCCCACAATTAAAATCATAAAAAATATACAGATTTAGTCACTCGGCGATGTCACTGGGCCTTGCTGCATCGCCCAGTGCCATGGCCCAGAGAATTCCAGCAACTGAAACTCAAAGGGGCTTGACCCTAAGTCAGGGTATTGTCCCCACATGTCAAATAGGAGGTTTTACACACTTTTCACATAGGTGGGTCCCACTATTATAAGGAGGAGAGAGATTACCTGGGATCCAAGTCATACATCAGACTGTGAGCTTCACAATTGCAAGGGTCTGCTATCCATCTTCTAACAGATATATAGGGAAACCTGTTCAAGGTATTCTCATTGTTCTCATTGAGTGGAGTGATGCTCCACAGTGATCCTGGTTGCCTGGCCAAGGGTTCCTGCCCTTCAATAAAAAATCCAGCCAATCAAGAGCAGGGTTTGACATTTCTCCCCACCTTACAAAAATTTCATCCTCAAAATTTGCTTACCTTGTAATCCAAAAAGTTGGGGATACTTCTCCTTCATTTCTTCTTCACGTTCCCATGAAGCTTCTTCTACTGGATTTTTTCCCCATCGAACTTTCGTGAAAGCGACGGTACGGTTACGGAGGTTATGCTCCTTTCTATCCAATATCTTCGTGTGGTGTTCTTCATAGGTCATATCCACATCCAACTGTTCAGGTTCAGTTGATAGCACATGTATCGGATTGTTAATATACTTTCATAGCATTGACACATGAAAAACATCATGGACGCCCGACAAAGATGGTGGTAACGCTAGTCAGTATGCTACAGGTCCCACCTTATTAAGAATTTCGTAAGGACCGATGAATCTTCGGCTCAACTTGCCTTTCTTGTTAAAATGTAGCAATCCCTTGGTTGGAGATACTCGAAAGAATACTTTTTCTCCGACCTCAAACTCAATATCTTTCCTTTGATTATCCATATAACTTTTCTGTCTTGATTTTTTCTCTTATAATATCCACCTTGTCGCAGGTCGCTTGAATCATTTCAGGTCCGAGATATTTCTGCTCACCAACTTCATCCCAATAGAGCGGAGTTTGACACTTCCTTCCATAAAGTGCTTCGAACGATGCCATGCCAATGGTGGAGTGATATTATTGTATATGAATTCCACCAAAGGTATGTGAGCATCCCATCTGTCATTCATTTCCAAAACATAGGCTCGGAGCATATCTTCCAGAGTTTGAAAGGTTCTTTCTGATTGTCCGTACGTCTGCGGATGGAAAGCCGTGCCAAGATTTAGTTGAGATCCTAATGCCTTCAGCAAACTTCTCCAAAACCTTGAGGTGAAACGAGGGTCTCTGTCAGACACAATTCTAACAGGCACGCCGTGTAAGCGGACTATGTTTTCAATGTATATCTGGGCAAGCTTCTCCATTGGATAACTTATTTTGATTGGTATGAAGTGTGCCGCCTTTATTAGTCCATCTACAATCACCCAAATTGCATTCATGCCTTTCCTATTCCATAGTGATTCTTTCCCACTTCCACTCAGGTATGGGAAGTGGCTGTAATAATCCGTACGGTTGGTGTCTCTCCGCTTTTATTTGTTGACAAGTGAGGCACTTGGACACGTATATTTCTATGGTTGCTTTCATTCCCATCCACCAGTAATACTTCTTCAAATCTTTATGCTTCCGAGGTGGATTGTGTAGGGTGAGTTTTGCGCCTCTTTAAAAATTCAGTCTTGGATGTCAAAGTCATCAGGCACGCATAGTCTATCTCAAAACTTTAATGCGCCATCTTGGTCCAAGGAAAAATCTGGGTCCTTATGGACACCTTGTTGAACTTCCCAATTTATTTTGGCCAGCTTGGGATCCAATGGTTGTTTCGTAATTATTTCCTCTCGTATCAACGGTTGTAGATTCATAGCTGCTAATTGCATAGCCATTCCTTCGATCACTAGTTCCAAGTCAAACTTCCAAGCTTCCTCTATTAATTGCTCACTTACAACCAAAGATGCGAGGGACGCAGTCTGAGATTTCTTACTTAATGCATCCCCAATAACATTGGCCTTGCCGAGGTGGTACTGGATTTCACAATCATAGTCTTTCACCAATTCCAACCACCGTCTCTGTCTCATGTTTAGCTCCTTTGGGGTGAAGAAATACTTTAGACTTTTGTGATCGCTGAAGATCTCACTCTTTTCACCATATAGGTAATGTTGCCAGATTTTTAACGTGAAAACTACCTCTGCCAACTCTAAGTCATGAGTGGGGTAGTTCTTCTCATGTTCCTTCAACTGCGTCGAAATCCTATCCTGGATGCGTCGAAATATACTACCATTCTTCCGGTGCCGTCTGGAATGGTTAGGACTGGAGCTGATACTAATTAGTTCTTCAACTCCTGAAAGCTTTTCTCACACTCTTCATTCCATTCAAATTTAGATCCCTTCCTTGTAAGTTTTGTCATTGGTGTCAAAATCCGTGAGAAATTTTCAAAAAACCTCCGATAGTAACAGGCCAATCCTAAGAAACTTTGAATCTCAATAGCACTCTTCGGAGTTTCCCATTCAAAAATTGCTTTCACCTTGCCTGGGTCTACTTTGATGCCGTCTTTGGTGATGATGCATCCCAGGAATCCAATTTGGTGAAGCCAAAATTTACATTTACTAAATTTAGCAAAGAGCTGGTGTTCCTACAACCGTTGCAACACGAAAGTAAGGTGTCGCACGTGCTCTTCCTCACTCTTAGAGTACACTAGGATGTCGTCAATAAATACTATGACAAACTTATCCAGCACATCATGGAACACTCTATTCATCATATCCATGAATGCTATCGGGGCGTTGGTCAACCTGAACGATAAAACTAAGAATTCATAATGTCCATATCGAGTTCGGAACGCAGTTTTATGAATGTCACCGCTTTTGATCTTCAGTTGATGGTAACCTGACCTAAGATCGATCTTGGAGAAAACTCTCGCTCCTTGTAGCTGATCAAATAGGTCGTCGATATGCGGCAACGAATATCGATTCTTAATTGTCAATTTATTTAACTCGCGGTAGTCGATACACAGCCGCATACTACCATCCTTCTTCTTAACAAACAGCATGGGTGCTCCCCAAGGTGATACACTGGGTCGAATAAATCCCTTCTTCAACAGGTCCAAAAGTTGAGTTTGCAACTCTTTCAACTCGGTTGGCGCCATTCGATATGGTGCCTTGGATATCAGTGCTGCTCCAGGAATCAAATCAATCACGAATTCTATATCACAGTCCGGCGGCAGTTGAGTCAGATCTTCTGGAAATACATCAGGAAACTCTCTGACTACATGGAGTTCCTCCAAGGGTTTTATCTTCGCCTCCGTGTCTATCACAATGGCCAAAAAGCCTAGGCATCCTTCTTCCAGTAACTTCCACTCCTGTAGTGCGGATAATGTTATCCTTCTGGATTTCCTCCTTGGTTCACTTTGATAGGTGAAGTCAGACCCATTTTCCAAGTTGAACCTTATCTTCTTCTCTGCACACAAGACGTTTGCGCCATAGGCCGACAACTAGTCCATGCCTAGGATTACGTCAAAATCATTTATATCCATCTTTATCAGTCGTGTGGTTAGTTCCTTCCCACAAATTTCAATTTGACAAGGGTCGTAGACCTCCTTCAAACTCACAACACTCCCTGTCGGGGTGCTGACTACTAGCTCATGCCCGATGTCCCTTGGTTGATCTTTCATCTCACTCGCAAAGGTTAAGGAGACGAAAGAGTGGGTCGTGCCCGAGTCGAATAATACTCGTGCGGGTATGGTTGAGACATTCAGGGTACCTAGGGTTCTTAGATAATTTAGGTTACATGTAGTAAGCCAATTATTCCCTATAGTCGAGTAGTGTTTAGCAACATACCTATCAATACGTCGGGATTTGCCTCAGCTTCTTCATTCGTTAAAGCATACACCTTTCCTTGCATCCGATTGTCCCATGGCTGAAATGGCCTAGCGTAGGCCTGGTTTGATGAGTTGTAGCCATACCCACACGATCTGCAATCTCTGGACATATGTCCTTCCTTGTTGCAAAAATAGCACTTAAAGGGTGGAGCTCCAGGTGTTGAAGCTTTGCTTGCTTAGCTTATTGCTGGTTGGGCTGGCGAGGCTGCTATCGTCGCTTGACTCGTAGTAGGTTGAGCAGGTCAAGTAAATGTAGGGCAAAAAGAATTCTGACCCACGTTCGGCCTATGATACGGAGTCAAAGTAGGGCTTGGACTCGAACCTCTATAAACTTTATTCAGCTAGCCAAAAGTTTAAAAATTATTTGACCTTTTGTTCAAACCAGTCGACGTCACAGTCTTTTCTTTTTCCTTTTCCTTAAACCTATCCTCCATTGTCTTTGCTTTCTCGACCATTTGAGCATAATCCCGAATATCCATGATTGACAGTACTGACCCGATCTCAGTTTTGAGTCCTTTCTCAAATTTCTTGGCCTTACTAACTTCCCCTTTCAAGTGCTCTAGAGCAAAATGGAACAGATCTTCAAATCATTGTTGATAGTCCAGCACTGATTTAGTTCCTTGCACCAGTGCAATAAATTCTGCTTCTTTCCTATCCTTAAAACTCTCAGGGAAATAGTTCTTGAAGAAAATCTCCTTGAATTTCGCCCACATGGGATTTGGGTGAGCAGCTTCCAAATTAGGCCTAGTTGCCTTCCACCAAGCTTCGGCTTCATTCTGCAACTGATAACCCGCACAAATAATCTTTTGTGTGTCCGTGCACTCAAGTACTTCAAATGCCTTTTCTAGGGCATTGATCCATCGTTCCAACTGCATTGCCTCAGAGGTTATTTTCAAAAATGTAGGCGGTTGAAGTTTCTTGAATCTCTCCATAACCTTGGCGGTGTAATTTTCCGGTAAATGTTGAGGCACATGTGGTGGAAAGAGTACGGGTCGATTAGGTGGTGGTGGTGGTGGTGCAGCGCGCTCGTGTATCATGGTTGCAAATTGAGTTAACATTTGACCAAGCAGTTCTTGTTGCTGTTGCATGGTCCGCATCATAGTGGTCATGAATGCAATCATGTCGTCGATTGCCACATTTGGCTGAGGTGCTGCTGCAATAGCTTGTGCAGCCGCTGGTGCTCCTGATGAAGCAGCTGATGCCTTAAAGTTTTGAGCCTCAGTTCTGTTAGGCAGCTCAACCTCCGGTACAACTCTAGGTTGTTTACCTTTTCGACCACCACGAGAACTTCTAGTGTTGACCATTGTTGCTTCTCTGAAAAGAGGAGCGTGTTCAATATTCCAATTTCATCATGGATCAACAGTTGTTTTCTAGCTAAGCAGGTACAAATCCAGTCCACAGTTCCAATGAGTATCATGAGTCATACTAGTACGGTGGATTATTGGATTCACTATTTTGGTTTATTGGGTGACGTGTCTTATTGAGTGCTTTATGTTCCTCTTTATTATGCATTTTATGTGTCAATATGCTATGGATGACACTAATGAAAAATTTTAGATTTTGAAATAAAGACTTTTAATTATTTACCTGATCTAGCAGGCAAGCATCTCCAGCTTCTTCCCAGTCACAAACTCCATTGCCAGTAGAAATTCTATGTCAGCTCTTACCTCTCCAGCTAATCTCATAAAATATTCTCGTTCCTCGGGTCCACTAATGGCAGCGATGGCCAAGTAAAAGTCCAGTCAATTCTCAGCTCGGGGTAACACTAATCATATCCGTCTCAGTCTCTCTCATAGATGTCTAATATAAAGCATGATGCTGGGGTCTCCAGCTTCAGTCAAGATAGTGGGTCCTGTCACATAGAATGGTTCTAGGCATGAGGGCATACTTAATTAAAAGAATTAAGTACACAACTACTGATACTTAAATAACTAAAAATCAATTAAACAACTCTTGGGTTGGCTCGAGGTACCTTAGCATTTAGGTGTTTGATTTACTACGAATCCTATTAGGTTCTATTCTCAGCTATCCTAGGCCTTGGTTAGGATGAGATATACGCTCCCTGTACCTACTAATCCCTTATTACAACATACCTACATATCTAAGTTCTGTTTGCATAACAGCACTCCAAGCAGTTCGTACATCACAATATCCAAACACATGGTAATTAGATAGTACACACCAATCATTATACACATTTATCTACATATATTAAATATGTAACATAAGCACAACAACAAAAGCTTTTTCAAGCCCTATGTGCTCTATTCAATCCTCAAATAGAAATTTCACCCCCTTTGGGTTTAAGAAGGTTGTGTCTGCGTAATACCTAATTAATTTATTATTTTATTATTATTATTTATTTATTTATTTATTATTATTTTTTTTTAAACATTTGTGAAAGTTCTTATTTTATGTTCATTAAGGATAATATGGCCAAAGCTTGAGTCCTTATATGTAAATAACCCAAAAATAGCAAATCTGCACACACTAGGCGATGTCTCTGGGCGTTGCCACATCGCCCAGTGCCATCGCCCAGAGAATCGGGCGCAGGGTTTTTAAGTCTGAGAGGGCCCCATTGCTTTTCTATTCTCTTCTAAACTCTTCTAAACTCTTGGGAAAGGTTCTTGCAAGGTGAGGGGACCACTTTTACAGCAAAGCTTTGCGATTCTCAGGGGTTTACATGCATCTAAACGTGTTTAGGTATGCTTTCTTGATACTTACCCTATTTTATCCCTTCCTTTTTGTTTCCTATTATTTTGGGTAGGGTTTCTATTATTTTCCTTGCCCTAACTCAGTTGTTCTTGCTATTCCTTATAGGAAATATTTTCTAGTCGTCGTAGTACACAGAAATCGGTACCCCAAAAGAGGCTACGAGTCGAATCCGAGGAATCTTCCTGTTCTTTGGTACCACCATCGTCCCCTAGAGAAGATTTGTCTTCCGAGTAACCAGATTTCAACCACCATCTTTTCTCCAGGTACGAGTACGCTAAGGAGTGAAAAAATTTTGTTTCCGTAAAGATAGTGAATGGCCGGGTGGTGCGAGTAGAGGACTTCCACTAATATGGCCTCTTCGCCAAATTCAATGCCCTAGGTTAGGCATCGATGCTATCTCCTACCGAGCCTTGTTATCCCAACTTGGTTTGGTACTTTTACTATAACCTGGGGCCTTCTAGTGCCCAGGAGTTTGGAGTGGAGAGTAAGGTGAAGGGAGTGGATATCAGGCTAACCACTTCCCTATTGGCAGAGATCCTGGGTTTATCTAACACAGGAGAGAGGATTTACTATCAACCTCGTATGGATATTTTGGATATGTTTTCTTTGGAGACTAGGAGGACAGTCTTCCAAGCTTTGACAGGTTCAAGAGACACACCCAAGTCTGAGACTGCCTGTAGACCTAGTGCTAGAGTGATTAGTAGATGTGTAACCTACAACATTTACCCAAAAGGTGGAAACAAGGGTAGTATATCCATGATGAGAGCATACATTACCTACTGCCTTTTGGGAGCTGGTCAGGGGGGTCCAATCATCAACCTCCCATAACTGTTACTTCAGGTGATGCTCTATCACGCACAGAACCCAGCTGATGGGAACCTTCTCTATGGGAGATTTCTCACCTTGGTCTTTCGATATTTTGGGGTGCCATTGGAGGGCGAGTACATTGATAAGACCAGATCCAAGCCCATAGATAAGACTTCCATTCTGAAGATGAAAGTGCATGGAGAGGAACCACTAGAGGATGAGGGGCAGATGGGGACACAGCAGGGAGAGGAGCATGGTGATGATGTGCGCGATGAGGAGGTGCAGGGGATGGAGTAGGGAGACACTCAGGGCTTACACGCAGAGGAGCAGGGTATAGGTCCAGGCAACTTTGAGGGTTTTGACACTCAGTTTATAGACTTACCCGCTTACGAGACGACCAGTGCCACTAGCTCACAATTTCTAGGTCCTTCTGATTGGGCACAGATGATGACACACTTCCAGAGTTTTGGCACTCAGCTCTCTAGTCTAGCAACTAGGGTGGATCAGGGCTTCACTTCTTTGGAGACTAGAGTGGGGTCTATGGAGCAGCGTCTAGATTTTTGGGACAGGTTCTACAGAGTTGACTCTCGTCAGACTCAGCATCCGCCTAGTGATGTACCTCCTTCTGAGTAGTTCCAGCAATTCTGAACCTTCTCTTGCTACGTGGTCATGATCATCTTAGTTTTTTTTTTTCCTATGCTTATGTATTTTTCTTTCTTTGTTTTCAGTTTATGTACTTGTTGAATTGCAGTTATGAAATCAAACTTTTGCAATTATTGCTGAGTTAACGAAAATCTTGTATCTTTGCTTATTTCCATCTACCTCCCCTGTGGTTTTTAATTCTTGCATATTTTATTGTTTAATGCTTATTAGTCCTAGTCTGCAATCCATAATCGTAAGAAGAGCCTCACGCTCTGATACCAAGCTCTGTCACACCCCAAACCACCCCTAGGAGGATTGGGTATGTGACCCGAATTGCACAACGGTAATCTGCCAAATCCCACGGATCTAGAAGCAGTGCTTACGATCATGGAACCACAACCATATCTTTACCATAGGCAAGATCAGAGTGCAGTAGATAAACTACAGTTCAATAATCAAAGGAAGCATAGCGATATGGGGAAACAATGATAATATATACATATAAAAGTTTTAAATTTCCCATCAACCCACACACAAAGAAAACAAAGAAACAAAGCTGATAAGTATAGTACTACATACGAGGACATGTATAGGGCGAGCATACTCAAACCCAAAAAGGAAAAAGCAAAAACCACAACAACTAAGTCAGAGCAGGGATAACTCCAAATAACCTAAAAAGAGTCCCCAAGATAAAAAGTTATCACGAACACACTTCAATGGTCTTCATCAACAACCACCAAAAATGTGCGCAGGATCTGTATGACCTCCATCGGGGTCCACACCACTATCATCATAACAACCAAAAGTCTCCTCCTCGAAATGGCCCGCCATGCCACAGTGGCATTCACCTGCAAAATCATCTAAGAAAAACATTGCACAACAGAGTGTGAGCCCCACTGAGCTCGTGAGCAAATAACATCAATCATGCATGCACATGCAATGACAATTCACAATTCATATGGTCCTACTTGATATGCAAGTCCAGATTTTATTATTAACCACCTAACAATACAACTAAGTCGGGCCTGTGCTACTACAATCCCCAATACATGTATCCCTGGTGCGGGCTTCTAACCCCTTCCCGTGATACACCCATTGAGTTATCGGAGAGGACCACTCAGCTCCTGCATTCGTTCACCAAGGTCAGCCCAACCAGCCCTCTGTGATTAACCCATGGAACAATCCATTTCTTTCTTTTCTTTTCTGGCTTATAGCCCATGTGTACCATTCCGATGTTCTATACATTCATGCACCATTCCAGTGTTCTATTCATTTCTTTTTCTCTTTTCTTTTTTTTCTGATGGTTGCCCCCACAGGCATCCAACATCTTAACCCCTGTTGGCAAGGGTGCGTAGCACGGGTAATGAAACTCTAGCCCCATGTCTATATGGCATCGTATGAGTCAAGCAGTGTCAACCGTACCCCATAATACGGGCTACCATAAGCCCCATTTCCAAGCCGACTACGGCATCTAGTCTAACATTCACAATCATCATAAAAGAATTCACAGTGTTGATCAACAGATAGTCATTATGCAGTGATTTGAGTAATTGAACAGAAGAAAATAACACAACAATTATATTCAATTCTTATTAGCCGGCAGCAGATCATAATTACATATACACATATGATCATATTATTCACTCACCAGTACTTGGCTCTAGGTACTCAGTCACAAATTTAGTTCCAGCAGTTGTCTGGTTGTTGTCCTCGAGCACAGGATCAAGTCCTAGATGTAAATCAAAAGTTGCCATGTTAAGTTATCAGTCTATCATTAGAAGTCCTAGTATTACCCTAATCTTACTGGGTTGACCCAGCGTTTAATTGGTTCACTCTTGGAATCACTGGGCCATACACTGGGCCTTAGGTCATGTCCCGGTGCATCAACCAATGCTAGTGGCTCAAAGGGTAAAATGGTCATTTCCAGGGTTGTACTAGACCCTAGGCTAGGATATGCTTATAGTGCTGTCTACAGCTTGTCTGTGCTTTAGGACCACACAGCAGGACTCCCTTTACCTGCGGGGCCCACTAGGGTTCTAAAGCACTCTCAAATAAAAAACATATGTGGGGAAGGGTATTTTAGTCTTTTCCCACATCCCATAGTGTCCAGGGGCCATTGGGTGAGATCCCCCCAGCTCAGTCCACCAAAACAGTCATTTTCTACTCACTGGGCGTTAGCTCTAGGCATTGCTGCATCGCCCAGTGCCTGTAGAATCGATGCAGGCTGAGTTTCCAAGGTGGGGCCTGCAGGGCTGGGCTCTAAATGGATCCTTTGCATGTCAGGGGGTTCTGGTAGCCCCTGAGATGGCCTACACCATGGTCCAATTGGATTCTTCATCAGATCCATCTTTAGGCTGACAGTGGCTGCCCAAGTAGCCCAAATGAATAGTGTTCAGGGTTTTGGCTAAGCTTGGGATTTGGTTTCAGCCACATGTAGGGCTAGAACAGCATGCCAAATGAGGGTCCAGGGCTGCAATCCTCTAGGGTTTAATCTCTGCAGCCCTAGCTTGCACCCAGGGTTCCAATCCATAGATCAGAAGTTAATCTGGGCAGCGCAGCTGTGCACAGCCAGATTTGGCGCACAAGAATAGCATATCTAAATGTTTAAAATGCATAAATATTCCAGATCTTCCATGCACAAGGTCTGCATGGTAGATCTGGACCAATACTGGGCAAACCCTAGCTAGTCTGGACTGCCCAGGAAGCAAAAACATAGTATATACAGAGGGGAAATGGGAACAGCAGGTGAGGATAGGTATTTTTATACCTGAAGCAGCCTGAGAATAGGCTCGGCTGCAGGCTGGGATGGCTACAGTAGGTCTCCCCCTCCTCTTCTTCCTTCTTCCTTGCCCTTCTTCTTCTCTTTCTCTCCTTTTCCCTCTCTTTCTCTCCTCTTGTTTTCAGCAGGAAATATGAGCTCTAAATGAGCTCAAGCCTGGCTATTTATAGGCCCAAGACCAACTAAGGTCTGTTTGGTTACTAAGTCCCTTTTTTAAAACTTAGTTTTTAACTTGATTCTGACTGATTCTGGGCTCACTGGTGGGGTCCACACTGAACCAGGGGTATGAGGTGGTCCCTCAGACTCCCCTCTATCAGTGGAGGGTTTCCATGTTCATGTTGGGTAGTCCACATAATTAAAATAATAAGAAATATGCAGATTCAGTCACTGGGCGATGTCACTGGGCCTTGCTACATCGCCGAGTGTCATGGCCCAGAGAATTCCAGCAACTGAAACTCAAAGGGGCTTGCACAGGGGTTTGACCCTAAGTCAGGGTATTGTCCCCACATGTCAAATAGGAGGTTTTACACACTTTTCATATAGGTGGGTCCCTCTATTATAAGGAGGAGAGAGATTACCTAGGATCCAAGTCATACATTAGACCGTGAGCTGCACAATTGCAGGAGTCTGCTATCCATCTTCTAACAGGTATATAGGGAAACATGTTCAAGGTATTCTCATTGTTCTCATTGAGTGGAGTGATGCTCCACAGTGATCCTGGTTGCCTGGCTTAGGGGTTCCTACCCTTAAATCAAAAATCCAACCAATCAGGAGTAGGGTTTGACATGTATGCATGGTTATATTTCATTCACGGGCTCGGTGGAGCTCACACTCTTGTATATGTCTTTTGTTAGATGATCTTGCAGGTGGATCTTTCAATAGCAGGGAGGCTCATCTTGTGCAGGCGGGCCATAATTATTATGACTGTGTGGGTGTGGACCTGGTCAGAGCTCATTCCTCTTGTGCGGGTGTTTTCAATGATTGTTGATGATGACCCGTGATGGGCGGGCAGCTGACTTTTCTTCTAACCTTGGGATTCTTTTGTTGTAGATAGAAATCTACTAACCATTGTCCTTTTTGTATAGCTTTACTCAGGGCCCAAGTTGTTTTACCCCTTTTGTTATTTTTTTTTGTAAAGCTTTGGTTGGAGGAGTTGGGACTGCCAGTATATGTTGAGAGGGAGAGTATGAACAAAAACATTATGTAAATATTTATTTTGATGTTTAATGTAATTATTAGCTTCTACAGCACTCTATGTTCTATCTTATTCATTATTGTGGGTGTGTGTGTTTGTGAATGGTATTAACAGCTTCTGGATCCTTGGGGTTTGGCGGATTGCTATGGTGTAATTTGGGTCACCTACCTAATCCTCCCAGGAGGTGGTTTGGTGTATGACACTGTGTTTTTATCTTTATCCATTTTTAGGGGTGTGTGGGTTTGTGAATGATACTAACAGCTTCTGGATCCTTGAGGTTTGGCGGATTGCTACCGTGCAATTTGGGTCACCTACCTAATCCTCTTAGGGGGTGGTTTGGGGTGTGACATTATACCTACATGAATGGCATATCCCCACTCACCTTGGCTTGGACTTGGTTGTTCACTTGATTATCGGGTTCCGGTTGGACTTTGATACGGTTCGTCGTAGATAGAGTTATGAGCTATGTTATTTAGATCAATAGTATGTATTAAATAGGGTTTGAGTGACGTTAGAGTCATAGGATACCTTTAGGTTTAGGTTTGCACAGAGTTCTGACCCAAAACAGAGCAGACAGCAACTTTGGTCGATTGGAGTGGTCGATCCATATTGACCAATCTTGGTAGTTGCAACAAAACTAAAGAAATTTGGGGGATTCCCATGTGGTTCCACCCCAATTGTCTTGGGAACCGTAATAAGGGTCTCCAAATGATTAGTTCATGCTTTGGCTCTAGGGACCAACTCTGGTTGATTGGACTAGTTGATTCAGATCGACCAAAGTGGATCAACCTGTCTTAGTGGTCAGAGTAAACTAAAAGGATCTGGGGGAATTTTATGTGGTCCCACCCAATTTACCCTCAAAACAGTACCCATGATCACAAAGTGGTTGAATCATTTTCTGGCTTTAAGGACCAACTCTGGTCGATTGAATTGGTTGATCCAGATCGAATAGAGTGGATTGACCAGTCAATGTACAGCCCAAAATTCAAATGGTTTCTGGGGATTTTTGCATGATTCATCCCCAATTGGTCAGGGATGATGATCAACAAGCTTAACTAACATTCCAATTATGTCTAAATGATGGGATTCTATAAAATTTTGAGGTGGAATCAGACATGCATGATGGGTTGGGTCCAAGTTTCTTTAAAGTAGCCATGTGTGGTTGGGATTTGGCCTTTGATTGAATTAAACACCATAGCAGATGAGGAAAGCTTAGGATTAGGATGAAACAACATTAATTTTAGGCTATTAGGTTTGGTTAGACATGCATGCATGAGGGTTGGGTCATAAATTTAAAATTGCTGAACTGAAATCACATGTTAGCATCATAATTAGCCATTCCATAGCTGCAAGTCTGAGATACAAGGTGAATTCTGATTCTAGGAAGAATGAGAGAAGAACTTAAAGAAGGTATTAAGCATGCATGCAGGTGAGCTAACTTTCTAAGCATCCAAAGCATGTAATCTTGCATGGAAGCATGGTAGGCAAGGATTTCATGGTTTAATCACTTAACTTATATAATTCCAGACGTTAGGGAGGATTTAGAAGGTGGAGAAATTCGGGTATACTAGGGGCCTTACTTAAGAAATTGGAATTAAGAAGATGTTCAAGCCTCTTCTTCCTCTTCTTCTCCTTCTTTCTCTTCTCTTCTCTCTTTCACTCTCCAATTTTTAAACAGTGTTGATTTCTAGAATTAGATGGGTTTAAATAGGTAGAGGTCCGAGGTTCTGTTTGGCTAGGGGTGGTTTTGTGGGAAGACACATTATTCTCCCAATTTTTATGTACACAAGATGATACGTGGGCCCTGCTTAGTCACACTATTAGGGGAACACCTCTACTAGGTATTTGGGACATGGCGAGGGGATCCCCGTTGTGTGATATTGGGCCCCATACTCTTGGAATGCAAATTACACTGTACAACAACTCTGGTCGATTGGAATGGTCTATTCAAATCGACCAAAGCGTCTTTCCTTGTTATTTTTGTGTCAGATCATCCCAAAGGCCAAGGCCTTCGCATGACCACTCACCCCGCATGTTTTTTAGGTCAAATGTAATATGTATTTGGGTAGGATCTTAGAAATATTAGGAGGGTTCTTACCTTAGGCTGTACATCGGGTGATGTACTGTACAACAACATGGGGATGGTGTTTGCCTCATCTCCTCACTAGCAAGGCTACCTCGTTAAATTCAACCACGGGATCAATGCACCACAGTGTATTGGCAGCTATGACCTCGGTTCCCAGACTTATAAGCAAGGATCCAATTAGAAATGGGTGTAGGTATAATAGGAAGAGAGATTTTTTTTTTGTGTAAAGGGTAAGAGATTTCACTATGCAATAAAGTGGGTAAACGCATTTGGAGACTCACAAAAGCAGAAGAGCAAGACTCAAAATGTCAAACTAGGGACTGTACACTCTTATTGACAATAGACACATCAGTTTGTGGAGGTATAGAGGAATAAACAAAGCATTGGATGAGAGCCAAATATTCTGAATGGACCTTGACCTGCCTCAAGCCGTTATCTCGTGTCATCTTCAACCCAAGCTGAATGGTAAGAGCCTCACCAACTATTAGGAAACAATCAGGTTACCCGAATGTGCAATAGGATTGAATTAGGTAATTACCTTTGTATTCAAGTTTGAGATCTCTTCCCATAACAAAAATTAAATGAGAAATATATGTTAACTAGAAACCGTAAGTGTAGTTCCTCCTCCAAATAATAGTTTTGCCATACTCAAGCAACAATGGGGATTGACAATCTTCAACTCTTAAAGCTTCAATCCAAAGCAAGCAAACATGAACTTTTCATCATTGTGGATCTCATGAGCTCATAACACCAAGACTGGCCAAGGCATTTGCCATTTTTTGGCTTAATAGCTTGATCAAAAACAGCTACCAAATGCACCGGCAGGAAGGATCTTGAAGCCCATCTGTTGGTCAAGTGGTTAGTTCCTACCAGAACATCTCTCCCTCTCACTGGCAGATGCAAGTGTCCCTATTTCAACATCTTGGGACATTTTGAAGAGTCCATCTTATGGGGGCTAGGATTCTAAACTAACCTATGTTTGTACACCTATTCTAGGACACTTAACCCTACATAGAAAGGTACCAGAAATAAGGGTTACAGACTTTGGGTCAGATCACAGGTTCGAAGAACAAGGTGAGTGGGTTAGGAATTCAACTTGTTTTACGGAGTGTTTGATAACTGTAACTATGAATGCCATTCATGCATTTGAATGTGTTATGATGCTCACGTCATGATGCATTAGCTTATGTGTTGATAATTACCGTGTATGCCTTATCATGTTTTTAATGTTATCTTGTATGCAATCATACTTGGCATTCGACTTGCTTTATAGAGTGTTTGATAACATGTAACTATGAATGCCATTTGTGCATTTGAATGTGTTATGATGCTCACGTCATGATACGTTAGCTTAGGTGTTGATAATCATTATGTGTGCCTTATCATGTTTTTAATGTTATCTTGTATGCGATCATGCTTGTATTTATGATTCTTAAAGTTTATGATGATTCATTATGCGTGTGCAAATGGTGTTGAAAATGGGATCCGGGTACCAGGCCCGGGATTGCCATACCGATAAGTAGGTAAAGATCATGTAGACTAGGTATTTAAGAAGGGATACGATGAAACGATGGGAATGCTAGGCACTGTAGTCTCGTACTACTGTTGCACTTACTTTTATATAACTGTTGCATTAGCATTGGACACGGGATACGATGATCTGATGGGAATTTTGGGCACCATAGTCTTATACTCTAGTGTATAGGTGTGCATACCTAAGGTAACGAGTAGATGGGGGTTGATGGAGTGCCAGTACCATGATCACTGCCTTAGGGATACGCACATGTACACACCACCATACATGTAGTTGTTGCCGGCTAGGTTATCACTACACCTTGTACTACGACCCTTGCCTACAGGGGTTAGGTGTCGATCAACCCATTGGGTAAGCTTGATGATGATTTTTTGAGGTACCCTTTTCGTAGCACGGTGTGATTGTATTGGGACGGACCGAGTTTGGGGCCTAATGGGTATGCTGGGACCGAATGACAGTATTGGGTTGTCAGGGGCTTGCGAGGTGACCATTTCTATGGGGCTCAGTAGGTTCCTTCCGTAACTCAAATTTGTCGTCACCGGACTGTCATCCTTTTCTGGCACCGGGGCCGAGGATGCTACCTATGGTATTGCAATAGTCCCTTACTTGACTTAGTTGTATTTTTAGGTGGAATCAATAAAATGAACTCCATACTTTCATGTGTATTGTTCATTCATTATTGTTTCTGTGTATCCCTACATGGCTTAACTACTCATTGGGCTTAGTAAAGCTCATCCCTTGAGAGTCCTCTCTTTTAGATGTTGATGCCGGTGCATCAGAGCCGGTTGGCTCAGACTATGTTGTCCCCGATGGTAGTAGTGATGATTGATGGACTCCTGAGACAGAGGGGCACAGACCGGATTGTTACGGTGATGCCTCTTCCTTTGGGGAACAATGATGCTCGGCCATGTGGCCATCTTTTGATACATTCTTATGTCTTCTTTTGTTCCTTACATGATCGATTTATTATTTAAACTATATTTAATACATATGTCTTGGTTGGAAAAGAAATGTAATTTTGGATAAACTTCAATAGTTAATGTATATGATATAATTTAGCTTCCGTAACTCTGATCTTTATTACTATTATACTGTCTCTTTCTTGTGATTTAATAATTGTTAGTGAACTATTAGCTTCTAGACACAACATAAGTGATCCTGGTGGGAAAGTGGAGCGTAGATCTACACTCTAGTCATACCACCCTGTGGTATAGGGGTCGGGGTGTGACACTCAACCCCTACGGTTGAGGTGACTCACCTCATTCACTTTCCTAAAGTGAAATATGGGACCTTTCTTAGTCCCTATCCTCACTTTCCTAAAGTGAATATGAAACTTACTGGTGACGAAACTTGAATTGCACTTCAACTTGCTTCTGAAGAGGGAAGATGTAGAATCTAAAAGGTATTTTTTGGTCCCTTAAATTATAGTCAAATTATTATTAAATAAAATACTATAATTAAAAGACTACAACCTATTTTAATTTCCCAATTAAAATTCATGCATAATTAAACTCTTTAATTTTCATATAGGACTCTCCACTAAACAATATCTCTTGATGGACTATACAGCATGTAATTAAATATTGCCAAACCCCAATCCATCGTACATGTCTTTAATCAGAAATCCTATAATCACAATCGAACAACCAAAAATGTGATTAAACATTTTTCAAATAATATACTAATATATTTAATAATTGAAAATAAATTTTGTAAGCAATTTACAAAAATGCCACTGACTCAATATTCCAGTCCGATTGATCATATTCGTTCTCTGTACTTGTTATTCCCCAATCAAGGGAAGTGGATTCCATGTTGAGCATCTCTTTTGTTCATGGTGCTCCATCACGAATCCAACACACCGATATATAGTCCACATGACATCAACCATTGGTCTACCAAAACCTATAATGTAACACCATAAAAATAAGGATCTCTCAGGTCAAAGGGACACTAGTGACAAGTATACATCTACTTCATACGACATGCAGTAACACATGTGAGAATTTGTACCAGATTCTTTTTTATACACATAAATAATGTGTACTTACATTTATGCCTGAAAACTACTTTTCTAGTGACATGCAATGTAATGACGATGTGAATAAGATGTCTAGTCCTATTCCTAGGCAAGAATCATTTTGGGTGAAGACCCATAGAACAAACTTATATGCCCGTAAATAAATTCATGCAATAAAATTACATTTATTTATTCCAAAATGAACCGGGTTTGATGGACATACTTCAACACCAACAACCATCGAACTAGCTGGGAACACATGGTCAGTGGCTACCAGCTCAAGGAAACTAGTGCCATCTAAGATAATACAGCCCATACCCATATCACGACGGGAATCAGTTAAGAGATGCATCAATGAAGACTTGAAAAACCATAGGCTAGGTTCCTCCACATGTCCATAAGGATGGGGAACAACAGAAGGACCAGTAAAGGCAGCAGGGGGGCTGCAAGAGCACCTCATCCACAAAAATGCTAACCAACATCATCTAAGGATGAAAAGTTGGGACCAAACTCCTAAAATCCATAGTATTTATACACTTCCAATTTTATCATGCAATCACTGTATGCATTATGAAATAAACACGTTGCTCTCCTTTTAGAGTTAGGAGGTCGCCCCCAATAAAGGACCCAATCAGAAAGAGACCGCCTAGGGTGGGCCGCTAACCACATATATGCACATGATGTAAACCACACTTGTTGGACGTGATGGAAAAGGAGAAGGGCACAAAGCTGATTTGTAGGATCGAATGCAACCCTAGAGGATATGATAAAGAGAGTGCCATGTAGTATATTACCAGTTACTTGATGCAAACCCAGTGCAAGGGAGATAGAGAGAGATACGGGATGCAAACTCAGTGCAAGGGAGAGAGAGAGAATCAAGCACATAGAAATTTAGAGTGGTTTGGATCAACTGCCCTACATCCACTACCTTGATCACGGACAAGTGGTAAAATAGGAAAAAATAATTTATTAAAGCACTTTGTGAAGAGTGAAGACGTTAAGTTTCTCCTTCCCATCGCTACAGTCTAACCTGTCCCAAGACTCATCTACAATCTTCCTTTTTTAGACTCTTAGTGTTAGCATATTAGCATTCCATTAACCATAGCGGTTTAGGGATTACCTGAACCGAATGGAATCACAGCAGAAGGGACGATCAAAGGTGGCTTGCAGTTACGAGCACAACGCGATCTCTACAGGCTTCTCCACAGGCTTCTCCACAGAGAACTCCACACCACAAAACCCTAGGCAGTGATGGAAACCCTAGGAAACACAGACCTTGAAAGAGAGGGAGAGATCTAATTAATTAATTCACCTAGGGTTTGTGCCTTATGTCTATATATAGGCTAAACCCTGGGATTGGCCAATCAGAGGAGGGATCGATCACTTAAGTGACCGTCCCTCTCTCTCTCTCGTTATTAGCTCACCGGCCTACCCCATGTGGGCGGACCAACTGGGCCTGAAGCCCACTCACCCACACAGGGCGCATATATTATACATTCAAGTTTCTCTCATTCCATGTTATCCTCCATACAGGTAATGGGGCGTGCGACCTGTCAAGATGATATAAGGTAGGAGTACTATATCAAACTTCCATCTAGCTAACATAGTATGTCACTCTCAAAAAGTCTCAAAATACCCCAAACGATCCACTTACTCCCGATCTAACACTCTCGACCCCTCATGATGAGCAATGTTAACCCTTGGTATGTAATGTACTCATGACTGCGTCAATCACAAATACAACATGTCACCCGGGCAATGAGTCACATAACAAAGGTGTAACGTCCAATGGTTTTCCCTGAGCCCCTCATGTCAATCCAAATATCCCCAATAGCTTTCCCAATCGCTTCCCGCTGGACCGCATCATCCATGGTCCTAAGGAGAACGTCAAAGTAGCATCATTGGGTGTTTTTTTCATGACATTATCTCAGGTAATAAGGGTACTATGGGATTAATATAATTCAGGTGGTTCACACAGTGACAAAGCAGGGATCCATTCGGTCACTCTCACAATTGGTTGATATAAGCACATGCAGTATGATGTGCATGCTATGGCATGACTCCCACTATGGTGGGCATGTCACTCACAATAAATAAACGCCATATAGATCTTAGTCTAGTCGCTTCTCTAAGTGTCTAACCTGAGTCTCTAGCGTAGTCACCCTCATGGTTTCTGCCTAGAACCTCACATCTATCTTCTAACAGGCTACTTAGAAGTGTGGTGTCTTCCAAGTTGGACCAAGTAAAGGTCTCATCTTAGCTCTAACTAAGGCGCCATAGAGCACACATGCTCATGGGCTCATCTCGCTCGCTACACCCCAATGTCGAGGTAAATTACCCGTGTGAGTGGGTCGATTCTAAGCCTGGTGACATCTTTATAAACAATGAATGTATACACACAAGATTACTCAAACAAATATATATTCATCAATAAATGTAAGAGAAATACAGATAAATGTTCATCACAAACAAAGTGTTCTCAAAGAAAAAACATATCAGATCCGCCTGAGTCCCAAGTTCGTAACGTGAACTAGAAAAACATCTTTGGCAATGGGCTTAGTCAATGGATCAGCCAACATATTTCCAGTAGAGATATGCTACAAAATCACTTCACCTCGCGCTACCATGTCTCGAATGTAGTGATACCGTCTGTCAATGTGCTTGGCTCTACCATGGAACTTGGGGTCCTTTGCAAATGCAAGCGTTGTCGTGCTATCACAGTGTATAAGCATAGCATCGTTTGAGTGAGCAGAAATGCTAAGTTTCTGCAAGAACCTCTTAAGCCAAACAGCCTCCTGTACTACTGCAGAACATGAGATATACTTCGACTCCATCGTGGACAGGGAGATGTAGGTATGCTTCTTGCTACTCTAAGTGATAGCCCCGCCTCCTAGGACAAATGCATACCCCGACGTGGACTTGCGCTCGTCTCTATCACTAGCCTAATCAGCATTACTGTAGCCTCTCAGTCTCAAGTCTGTACCACTGAAGGTGAGCAAGAGGTCTGTAGTGCCACGAAGGTATCGAAGTATCCTCTTTATTGCCTACCAATGAGCTGGCCCTGGGTTACTCTGGTAACGGCTCACTATGCCAACGTCAAAGCAAATATCTGGATGCGTGCACATCATCACATACATCAGACTGCCTACTGCCACTGCATAGGGTATTTTGGACATTTGGTTTCTCTCTTCATCACTCTTAGGGCATTGGTCTAGGCTCAAAGTGCATGCCTTGTCCATTGGAGTGTCAATGGGTTTCGAGTTGCTCATATGGAACCGCTCTAGGACTTTCTTTATGTAAGTCTCTTGAGATAAACTAAGAAGTCTCCTAGTGCGATCCCTCACAATCTTCACACCTAACACAAAGTTGGCCTCACCCATGTCCTTCATCTCAAAAGTAGAGGACAACCACTCTTTAGTAGCGACAATCATTTCAATGTCATTCCCAGCAAACAAGATGTCGTCAACATACAATGATAGGATAAGAAACCCTGCCTTGGACCATTTAACATGCACATAATGGTCCTCTTCAATCATGTCAAAACCCGCAGTGGTAATGGCATGGTGAAATCTAATGTACCACTGCCTGGACGATTGCTTAAGGCCATAGATGGAACGTTTGAGACGGTATACTTTATGCTCATGTTCCTTCTTCTCAAAGCCCACAGGCTGAGCCATAAAGATCTCCTCATCCAGTTCTCTATTGAGAAAAGCAGTTTTAACGTCCATTTGGTAGAGCTGCAAATACAACTTTGTGACAATGGCTAGAATGAGGTGTATTGAGACCATTCTCACCATAGGGGAGAACGTCTCATCATAGTCTATACCCTCCTTTTGGGTATATCCCTTCGCCACAAGACGTGCCTTATACTTGTCAATTGATCCATCTGCCTTTTGCTTGACCTTCAGAACCCACTTGTTCCCAATGGCCTTGCTCCTAGGTGGAAGATCAACTAACTCCCAGACTTGGTTCTTACTCATAGAACTCAACTCATCTTCCATAACAGCTTGCCACATTTCCTTAGCTGGATAAGAGAGCGCCTCACTCACTGAGGCTGACTCATCCTCATCCCGCGGGACACAAATGAGGGTAGCGTCCCCTTCAATCTCAAAATGATGTCGGGAAACGTGTCCACGTGCGCTCTTATGCGCAGAGGGTTCTTGACCCGTGGGTTGTGCTCTTTCATTAGGTAATGCACTCCCACTGGGCTGATGATCACTCTCACCCTCTTTGGCAATCTCATGATGAGTGTTTAATTCCTCACCCTCACCAAGAGTAGGTGAGACACTTTCATCAATCTCTATCTCAAAGAGATCAAGGTCTCTGCTAGCGTAACTAATGCTAGGGAAATCGGTCTCTAAAAAATCCACATCGCGGGACTCACTCTCTGTCATTCCTCCATCTTGATGTTCATTGTACACTACATAGCCTTTGAGGTATCAGAATATCTTATAAAGATACTCTTTTTAGCTCTAGGACCAAGTTTCCCAAATTTATGGGAGGTACTATGAACATATCCTACACATCCCCATGGTCGCATATGCCCCAAAGTGGGCTTTGCGCCTTTCCACAATTCCTAAGGAGTAGAGGGAACTGACTGTGATGGCACGTGGTTAAGGACGTAGGCAGCGATCAACATAGCATCCCCTCATAAGGATATTGGGAGGTTGGCTTGTGCCATCATCGATCTAACCATATCTAAAAGAGTCCTATTCCTCCGCTCTGCAACACCATTTTGCTGAGGAGTGTGGGGAATAGTCAGCTACCTAGTGATTCCTTTTTCCTCACACATCTCTTTAAATTGATTGGACAGATACTTGCATCCTCGGTCAGTGCGCAAAGCTTTTAACCTCTGACCTTGCTGATTCTCAACCTCTACTATGAAGCATTTGAAGCAATCTAGCGCTTGTAGTGGTGAGCGATCAGATACACATAATCATATCATAAATAATCATTGATAAAGGTGAGAAAATAGGAAGCACCATGACGTGCCTTCACATTTATTGGTCCGCCGATGTCTGAATGGACAAGCTCTAGGGTCTGGGTTGCCCGTTTAACCTTTCCAAAAGGCTTTCGGTGGGCCTTACCCGCTAAATAGGCCTCACATGTTGGTAGGTTGACTTTAGCGAGTGAGCCAAGAAGGCATTCTCGAGCTAGCCGTCCCATCCTATCTCGACCTATGTGTCCTAGTCTAGCATGCCAAGTAATTGAATCAGGACTAGTATTAGAATCAACTACAAAAGATGAAGAGGAAACAATAGGAATTATCAAATCTAATTTAATAAAACCACTCTTAAGCCTATAATGTCCAAAACTACTATCATCCAATCGTATCTCAAAAGAGTCACCATAAAAAATAAATGAATATCCTAAAGTCAATAATACAGTAACTGAAAGTAGATTATGATGGATTTTTGGTGCGTATAGCACATCATGAAATAGCAAGATGCGCCCAGTACGTAAGGTGAGCTGGTAGGTACCAACTCCTTGAACTGCTTCACTTGTGTCATTCCCCATGTAGATACTTTGGGCGCCGTCCAGAATCTTTCTATAATCTATGAACCCTCCTCGATCTCGCGCTATGTGTCTTGTTGCACCTGTATCCACAATCCAATCAGATTGGGTTTGGGCAACCAAAACTTGTGTACATACAAAAGTATAAGGAGAGAGAGGCAGAAATGGTACCTGCTTCGCTTCAGTGCAGTCACGAGCGAAGTGCCCCATCTTCTGGCAGTTATAGCACTTGACCTTGGTGATATCTTTCTTTCCACCTCGCCTGCCACGTCGGTGCTTGGAGGTCTTACACCTAGTAGACGCAGCTTTTTGAGCTTGATCCTGATTCCCAGTGGTCCTTTGTCTCTTGCGCTTAGACCCATTTTTGCGCTGCCCCGCTTGGGCGACAAGGGCATGTGATTGGATCACCTCTAGGAGCTCCACCTCTAGTTTCACATGAGCGGCAATGTCATTAAATGTCTTGACAGTGTCGTTATGTATCAGAACTATCTTCATCTGCCCCCAGGAATCAGGCAACGTCCTGATGACGGCCTGTACTTGTTGCTCATTGGTAAGGTGTACCCCAGCATCATCCAATTTTTGGATCATGTCTTTCACGATCCTAAGGTATTCAACCATAGTGTGCTTGGGGTCCTTACGGTACATCTCAAACTTTAAGGTCATGGACCTAAGTCTGGTCGTGGATGTATCGCTATAGTTGAGCCTTACCTGGTCCCACATGGACTGCGCAGTCTCGCACTTCTCATACTGGCCGATAAGATCATCGTGCATCGTGCTTAACATAAGAAAGCGCGTACTACGATCTCTCTTAAACCAATTATCATAAGCCTCTTTTTCTTGACGGTGATGGGCGGTAGTACCCACTTTGGGTGGGGCCATCTCAGTGATTAGGTGTTCTAAGTAATCTTGCTCATTAAGCAAGAACTTGGCCTTTCGGTGCCACATGTCATAGTTGGTGCCATCCAACTTGTTGCCTTGGTTAAGGTCAGCAACAACACTTTTCGAGGCCATCACTACAATGTGCAAGTGAGGACATTTAGTAAACATCCATAAATCCACAAATTTGTTCGAGAAACCCTAATTAAAATTAATGGTACCCTTCCCACACGGTGAGACCAAAAACTTCGCTAAGCTGGTAATCAAATCTCACAATGTGTGGGTGTGGGGACGTATAACTTTAACTGATTTCGAACAAATGTAGGAGTAAAAATAAGAATCTCCTAACCACAGTTTAATGCGTCATACACACGGGTATGCAAGGGACTCACACAAGAGACCCAAATTTGGTACTTGAAGTGATATGCCGAGTTGGTACGGGGTTGTGATACGCAGTGCAATAGCTCCCATTACATGGCTTCTCAAAAAATATTAAAATTATAACCGACTCTTTACATTCAAGATCCTAATACAAACTACCGGCGAGCACTACACTTTGTATCACTTTCGGGCACTAACTCTAACGCACATCTATGCAAATAAACACATATCTTGACAAGTACCAAATCCATCCCATGAGAAATAAATAATAAAACACATGGTTGCATGGGATGGGGTGTTTGACAACGATACCCTAATGGCAGCGTCAAATAGGGCTGTACCATAATGGGGGGAATCACATATTTCTTATTAACAAAGTGGCCTTAGGCGATCTCCAATACATATGGGAAAAATATGGGACGATTTGGGGCAACACCCTATCTCCCATTTTTCTCCCATGGATCTCACAAAATGATTTCTCACTAATGGGGGGTGCATATGACATAAATAAAATACCCCCAAAAACGAGAAACCCTACAGGGGAGATCCCCAAAATTTGTTAGAGGCCACAAGAACAAATCCCAAATACAAGACATGCTTCACTAAAGAAACCACATGAATAACATATCATGGGCAAACCCCAATGCATGCATAACCAAAAATAAAGCATATGCATATAGTTGTAACTAGCCAAAAACATAAGCCCATTAGGGAAAAAAGGTAAGGGGTGGGTGAAGGGATTCTCACTTCACCCATCTCCTTTCCCAAATTTTTTTTTTATGTCCGTGGGTCCAGCCACAATGCCAATTGCCTTGTGGCACCCAGCTGCTGCTGTTGCTGAGCACACAGGCATTCTACGGGCAAGCATAAAAAATGAATGTTTGTATTTTTTTTAAAAAAAAAAAAAAAACAACAGATTGCTCAATCCAAAAAAACAGGTTGATCATTTTTTTTCTTTAAAACAAATCATAAAGCAATTAAGCAATCATTAACTTTAAAAAAAAAACAGCACTCACAGTCACATCATCCATAAAATTTTTCTTTAATCTTCTTTTTCCTCTTCCTCTTCACTTTCATTCCTATTGCAATAGCCATGCTTGGCCACTGCCGAGCATGGCTCCTGCCCCCTTTCATCATTTTTTTTTTTTAACAACCCACCTTCTGCCAGGAAAAAAAACAACCACGGAACGATTGAAGCGGCCATGCTTGGCCACTGCCGAGCATGGTCGCTGCCCACTCAATGTTCCTTTTTTATTAATAAAAAAACCTGCAGCCAGGTGCGGCGCGCCTTGCACATGGCAGCAACAACAGTCGCGGACTGTTGCCGGGCCGTGTGCCAAGGAGGGTCGATCAATAGATAAAAGGGGAAGAAGAAAAAAAGCTGCGAACAACAAGCCTTAATCGGCTCTGATACCACTGTTAGCATATTAGCATTCCATTAACCACAGAGGTTTAGGGACTACCTGAGCCGAATGGAATCGCAGAGAAAGGGACGATCGAAGGTGGCTTGCAGTTACGAGCGCAACGCGATCTCTACAGGCTTCCCCACAGAGAACTTCACACCACAAAACCCTAGGCAGCGATAGAAACCCTAGGAAACGCAGAACTTGAAAGAGAGGGAGAGATCTAATTAATTAATTCACCTAGGGTTTGTGCCTTATGTCTATATATAGGCTAAACCATGGGATTGGCCAATCAGAAGAGGGATCGGTCACTTAAGTGATCGTCCCTCTCTCTCTCTCGTTATTGGCTTGGCTGGCCTGCCCCATGTGGGTGGACCAGCTGGGCCTCAGGCCCATCACCGATTTACACTTAGTAAACGCTACAATCTTATATTTCCTAAGATTCTTCTTCTTCTTCCGCTACTTCTCACATCTTCGCAAGTTCATTATTTGCTTCACATGAAAATTCTACAAGTTGGGGAAAAATAACCAGTGGCTTTGAGTTGTCTGAGCCGCACTAAGCTTCATTTACATTGGTGAGCCACATAAGCACTTAACAATGGTAGAGCCTTGGAGTTGTCTCTTCTCTCAACTCTTCCATATTCACCAAGGCTTAGCTCAACAAAGAACGATAATGGCCTAATGAGGGATCCCCTCCCGACCCCCCCCAAAAAAAAAATAGCGACTTTGTTACCCTTACAATCACATCGACTACTCTTCGAGCTCTATGTTAACCTTTCTCTATCATTTGAAGTGGGGGACCCTTTTTATTAGTCAAATCTAAACTGGTTTGGCTCTTACAGATATGCAGTTTAAAAGGGTAAAAAAGGAAACCCACAATCTCTTGTGGAACCATAGAATTGAGAACACTATCCGTCACATATTTTACATTTGAGAGGGGATGAAGACTAGAATTAGGATTTCAAAAGAAGTCCATGAGGGAGCTCCATATCTTACTCTCCAAGACTGTGAAGCCAATTTGCAGCATTGTGTGTAAGAGAATATTGAACCTGCAATGGCAAGATGGAGAAGAAGAAGACGAATCTTGGGAAAGAGAAGATTGAATATCTTCACTCTCCACGAGGTGCTGCATAGTTCCTTTTTTTCCCTATTTTACCTTTATTGACTTGTAGCTCCACATGATTCCTTCTGAACTTAATTCCCAAAAATTGCCCCTCCACTCAAGCAATTGTTACACATATTTTGAGGGAAATAGAAATAATACTGAATAAAACTCATTCAATATTAGTCATGACAAATAGAAGGACCCATATTGATATGTATGTTTTGGATATTTATTTCCAGCAAAACCAAAATCAGAACGAGAAAAAAGAAGATATTTGTTGTAAGTCCACTATTCCTTGCATCATAGGTGTTTCTATTCGATTGTGTCCACCAAAACCGATTAATTTTGAATAAGTAATTTTAATTTTATTATTATTGCATAAATTCATTTATAGACTTACAAATTTGTTCCATGGGTTTTCACCCAAAATGGTTCTCGACTAGGAATCGGACCAGACATCCTGTTCATATGGTTGTTACATTGTATATCACTAGAAATGGTGATTTCATGACATAAATGTATGTACACATAATATCTTTGTATAGAAAAGAATCTGGTTCTCACATGTGTTACTGCCTATCGTATTAAGGAGAGATGTGTACTCGTTACTAGTGACGCTTGACCTGAGAGATCCTTATTGTTACAGTGTTACATTGCGTGTTTTGGTACACCAATGGTTGATGTCATATGGACTTACATCGGTATGTTGGATTTGTTGATGGCGCATCTTGAACGAAAGATATGCTCAACATGGAATCAACTACCCTTGATTAGGTATCAAGTAGAGAGAATGTTTGTGATCAATTAGACTGAAATCTAGATCTAATGGTGTTCTTGTAAATTGTTTAAAAAAAATTATTTTTCATTTATTAAACATATTAGTATATTATTTCAAATAATATTTAATCATATTTTTTGGTCATCCAATTATAATTACGTGATCTCTGATTAAAGACATGTACGATGGATTAGGGTTTGGTAGTATTTAATTACATACCCTATATGGTCGTCGCCTTGGGTATGCCTAGACATGTTGATGTCGGCATACGAATGCGAGTACACACATGGATGTCTGTTGGCGAAGAATCTTATTTTTTTGATTTTCTCATGTATTACTGCCAGATGTAGGTTTGGGATAGACATACGTCACCGAGACCCAGTATCTGAGAGGGCCTTGTCACTGCATAATGTGAACGTATTCTTTGGTTCACCAATGACTGAGGTTCAAGAGAACTAAAGCCAATGTTCTGGGAATGCATAAATATTATGTGAGTGAAAGAGTCACTCAACATGGTCTTCACTGCTCGATCGAGGAACATCAAGGGGAGTTAGTCTGTGGATGGTCGGATAAGAATTAGGATCCTGTACCATTTTGTAAATGGTTTTTGCAAAATATATTTTCACATAAAATGATATAATATATTTATGTTTTTGATTAAATAATTTAATCGTGTTTTGCGGACTCCGATCACGTACACATACACTTTGATATGAACATGTACCATGGAATGAGGTTTGGCAGTACTAGTGTACATGCCTTAGATTCTATGATGATGATGTTGTTTAGTAGAGGGTTGGTGCATAATTGTTATGCAAAAGTTTTTTTTTGTGATTTTCTAATTAATAATTAATTTATGTAGTCTTAAATGAGCTTGATGCAAATAATAATTAATAGCCCATTAAAGATTAAAATTTTAATTAATTTATTTTCCTTTTAGATTTTGCTTCTTCACTAATTAAAAGCACATTAATGTTTTAAGTTGAATAGGAGAGAAAGTGTCAGACTCTCACTAGGAATACAAGAGGGGGCTCTTTAGAGACCCAGCTATATAAACACACAGGGGGGGACGATCAGAAGGGCCTGGATGAATTCCCCCCCTCCCTTTGTGGAACCTGAATTCTCTCTCGTATCTCTTCTATCTTGCTCTCTTATTCTCTTGAGTGGTGAAGTTATATAGGGTTTTGGAAACCTTAGTTTTTTTTATTGGATCTTGTTCTTGGAGAAGAGGTTTTGGTTTGGCTTGTTCTACTGCATCAAAGAGAATCAAGTTAGGGCTTTTTTGAAGTGCTTGTTAGGGGAAGAACCATAATCTGGAGGAGGAGCAACACTTGAGACTGTTCAAGTTAGGATATTTTGATGTTTATTTTATGCATTAAGTTTTATTAATTATTTTGTAACCATTGAATGTGAAAGAAACTCGAATCGATTTATTTCAGCTACACATCCAGGTATGAGATGGTTTCCTTTTTCCATGTAAAAACTCTAAATTTTATGGGACAAGAAAAGAGATGGTTTAGTAAAAATTTTTATATGAAATCCTGCTTATATTATTATTGGTTTCCCATGGGCAACCATGGAGGTGGATCAAGAAAATTCAATTTTGAACTTTTCAATCCCTATGGGGTCAATTGAACCAAAAGATGATCCCATGACTGCCAATAGCAAGAGAACTCAAACTTTAATGCAATAGTAAAATACATGATCAAAATTGTGCTGTCCATTTTGATAACCAGATTGATGGTTGAAATCTAACAAAGAGTCCATGAAAGCTGATGTGCCTGGCAGCGTGAGCTATGGCAAGAAGAATCCAGATAGGTTGAATGGAGTCTATTGAACAATAAGCACTCTCTCTCTCATAGTCCCCATTTTTTACATGTGATATTGATTTATCATCACATGTGAATTCATTCCTTGGATTACAAGTTCTGAATCTCTGTATTTTTAGAAACCAATATTGCACCAATATTGCATGTAAGCTTAACTTGTATAAGTCCAGTGAGCTGGTCTCCTCATGTAAACTCTATATATTCTCCAATTTGGAGAATCCATTTTAGTGTGAATTAATATCAAATCTTTCAGACTTATTATGGTATCAAGAGCCATCTAACCTCAAATGAGTTTTTTTTTCCCTTTCCTAGGGATGTTTTTTCTCATGGGGGACGAAGGTGACTCCTCCATGGCTTTGCCCTCCATCACTCCATCACCTCTATCCTCTCCTTCTTCCCCCCTCTCCAATGCTCATCACTATATTTCCATAAAACTTACCTGTAAGAATTTATTGTTTTGGCAAAATCAAGTTGAACCTTTTCTTGATGGCCAAAATCTGTTTGGCTATCTGGATGGAAGTACACCATGTCCTGAAGATCCTATTGACCGTGCTCACTGGCGTCGTCAAGATTCTATACTTCGTAACCTTCTTCTTGCTTCTCTCCCTGAAGAAGTGTTTCCATTAGTGCTCGGGAAGAAAATGAGTCAGGCTATCTGGGGCACTCTCCATACTGCTTTCTCTTCTCCGTCTGAGAGCAGGATTATGTCCCTGACCATGGCCCTTCAAGATCTGACACAAAAACTTGATGAACCGTTCAGACTTTTTGCAACGTGCCAAGACTATTGCTGCCAAACTAGGTGCTGCAGGCCATGCCCTGCGTCCCAGTACCTTCAACCTTCATATTTTTTGGGGTCTGAGAACCTAATATCAATCCATGGTCTCCTCTCTTATGACCAGGATCGAGCCGATTGCTTATGATGATTTGCATGCTATGCTCCTCAGCCATGAATTTCTGGATGGCTCCTCTATGAAGAAACTTTCACTTACTGGTGCTTCTTCTCCTGCAAGTACCCCTCCTACCAACACTGTTCAACGTTCAGGATCCTCCTCGGACTTTGCTTCTTAACCTGCTCAACTTGGGGGTCATTGGGCCGTGGTCATGGTGGTCGTGGTCATGGAGGTTCTTATGGTGGCCAATACCCTGGGCATTTTTGGTGTTCCATTTATCGTCGCACTACTCATTCAACAAACAGATGCTATTTCTGCCAACAAAGTGGTAACATCAACCAACCCCTACCCTACCATCCCAATAACCCACCACCCATAGTCCATTATACTTATCCCACTTATCCCCCTTCTTCTTCCACTTTTGGCCAACCCAATCCACCACTGGTACCTACCCCCCATCCATCCATTGCCCTACCATGGTATCCTAACACAGGGGTGTCCCATCATGTAACCCCAGATACCCAATCCCTTTCTCAGTTTGATGACTATACAAGGCAAGATCAATTGCACATTGGTAATGGTAAGGGCTTACCCATCTCTCACATTGGTTACTCTTCTCTCCCTTCTCTCTCTTCTCATTCTTTTCATTTAAATGATGTTCTTCATGTCCCTTCAATTTCTAGCGTCTTCTTTTTGTTCAGTAATTTTCTCGTGATAACAATGCTTATTTTGAATTTCAGCCATCCTATTTCCTTGTGAAGGATTAGGTCACCAAGTCCACTCTATTGTCCGGACCGGGTAAGGGTGGTCTATATGAACTTACTCCACCAAACCGGCCTTCTGCTCACTCTACTATTCGATCCTCCATTGACATCTGGCATTGTCATTTAGGATACCCTAATGAGCGATTACTTTGTCATATGCTTAATAAAAATAATTTACCTTATTTTTCATTACAGTTTAATAATGTTTGTACGGCTTGTCATTTAGGCAAAGCCAGTCGTCTTTCTTTATCTGTTACGGACAGTTGAAGTTTATTTCCTTTGGATTTAATTTATAGTGATGTGTGGGGTCCATCCCCCACACCTTCTTTATATGGTCATAGATTATGATACATTTGTTGATGACAACACTAAATTCATGTGGTTTTATCCTCTTGTTCGTAAATCTGAGGTTTTCACAATTTTTTGCCAATTTTAGGCTCTTGTTAAGCGACAATTTGACAAGAAAATTAAGGCCATTCAAATGGATTGGGTAGGGGTGCAAGTTTGGCCCTGCCGGCCCGAATCTGCCCTGGCCCGCCCTGAACCCGAACAGGGTCTGGGCTGAGATATTTGGCCCTGAGGGCGGGTCAGGGCTAGAAACTTCTGGCCCTGAGTTAGGGTCGGGTCGGGTTAGGGTTACGCCTCGAGCTAAGCTACCCGCCCCTGATTTAAGTTATACTATAAAATATATATTGATATAATTTATACATTATGAATTTTAAATTTCACCCACATTTTTTTATATAATATACTATATATGAAGACAATAAGTGTTATAATATAATTTATTATATTGTTATTTTATGTAAAATTAAGAAGTTCTTCCCAGCCCATTCCAACCCATGCATTTCTTTCCCCCTCCCCATGATCAGGGTCAATTAGGGTCGGCCCGGCCCGACCCTGAGGGCTGGTCAGGCTTGGATTTTTCTGGCCCTGAGTCAGGGTCAGGTCGGGCTTGGGCCCAGCTAAGGGAACTTAGGGTTGGGCTAGGGTTTTAGAAAGCCCGGCCCAACCCGACCCTGTTGCAGCCCTAGGATTGGGTTGGGGAGTTTCAGACTCTTCCTCTTTGCATAAGGTTTCCGCTCCCCATACCCATGAGCAGTGGGGGGCTGTCGAACGCTGTCCCAGGCACATTGTTGAAAAAGGACTTTCCCTTTTTTCTCATGGGTCTATTCCCTGCATGTACTAGAATTTTATATTTGAAACTATCATTTATTTGATCAATCGCATGCCTTTGACAGTCTCCCATGGTGTTTCTCCTTTTCAACTAGTTTCTCATAAATTACCGGATTATCATTTTCTTAAGGTGTTTGGTTATTTATGTTTCCCTTATTTATGCCCATATAATAGGCATAAGATGGATTTTCACTCATTACCTTGTGTATTTCTTGGCTACAGCCCATCACATACTGGTTTTAGGTGCCTTCACATTTCTTCTAATAGGATTTACAACGCCCGTCACGTTCGCTTTGATGAAAATTCTTTTCCTTTTTCCAACCCATCTATGGGTCCTTCACAACCTTCCCTTTCTCTTCCCACTTCCCCTTGGGCTGCTGCCCCTATTCGGCTCCCACAATTAGGCCATCCGCCACCACATGGTGTGCCCTCACCATTAACATCTCCACTTGATCGGTCACCCAATGTGGTGGCCCCAGTACTGCTCCTCTCACCCTTGCCGTCCCAATTACCCTCCCCCTGTTACCACACCCATTACCACATACCTACCGTCACCCTCCCCTATGGTGACCCCACCATCTCCACCTAGGCACACTTGCCTAATTAGTGACTTGTATGCCTCCACCTCCATGTCCCCATCACTGCCCTCTATGCAGCCTAGCTCACGCCCACATGCTTTGGTTTTTACTAATGATATTGTTGAGCCTACTTGTTTTTCACAGGCCTCTAAAGTTCCTGAGTAGCGCATTGCCATGGCCAAGGAGTACAACGCATTGATCAGAAATGACACTTGGTCTTTGGTATCTCGTCAACCACATATGAATCTCATAGGGTGCAAGTGGGTTTATCACATTAAGCAAAAAGTGGATGGCTCCCTTGAGCGCTACAAAGCGCGTCTTGTCACAAAGGGCTTTCCCCAACAGCATGGGCTTGACTATGGTGAAACTTTCAGTCCCGTCATTAAACCAACCACTATTCGTTGTGTTCTCTCCATAGCTGTCTCACATGGATGGTCTATCCGCCAGTTAGATGTCAGTAATGCCTTTCTCCATGGCTAGTTGGAAATGGAGGTCTTCATGTCTCAGCCGCCAGGGTTCACTGACTCTATCCATCCAAACTATGTTTGTCGCCTTCATCGCTCTATTTAGGGTCTTAAACAGGCGTCCCAGGCTTAGTTTCGTCGATTATATGATTTTCTTCTTCTTCTTGGATTTCGTGATTCCAAGACTGATACTTCAATCTTTATACGCACTCAAGGTTCCCATGTGTGCTATATTCTGATAGATGTTGACGACATTCTAGTTACTGGCAGCGACCCATCCATGTTCTTTTCTCTTTTGTAGCAACTTTCTGGTGAATTTTCTCTTAAGGATCTTGGAAATTTTCACTTTTTCCTTGGTGTCTAGGGTACAACTCATTCCAAGGGCTGCACTTGTCTCAATCTCGGTATATCTCTGACTTATTATGCCGGACTAGCATGATTGACTGCAAACCTGCACACTCTCATGGCTAGTACCCAAAAGGCAACGGATGCAGGGGGGCTCCCCTATCCAACCTTACTAAGTATCGTTCGATTGTAGGTGCTCTACAGTATGTCACCCTCATTCGTCCTAATGTTGCATTTGCTATCAATCAGGTCTGCTAGTTTATGCATGCACCCACTTCTGACCATTGGCAGATGGTGAAGCGTATTCTTAGATATCTTAAGCACATCGGCTCTCATGGTCTGCTCATTGAATGCTCTACTTCCCGCTCTTTGCAAGCCTTTTCTGATGCTGATTGTGTAGGTCAAACTACGGTCCATGGGATCATTATGGTTCACCATGGCAAACCAATAAACTAAAAAATTAGGGTTTTGCACGCCCTGGGTTATCCCATGGTGTCCCATGGGTGCCCCATTTTAATTTTAGGGTTTCCCATGGTTGCCCATGGGAACCCTGGTGCATCCCTATTAGGGTTTCTCCTTCCCTGTTGTGTCCCATGCAATTATAGAACACAATAGGGACGGAGAAAAGCATCTCTAATCCATCACATGGCAAGAGGGATCCATCCCATACTCGAATGCGCAGCAAAAATAAATCGATTCGAGTTTCTTTCGCATCCCATAAATATCAATAATTAATAACTAAAGGAATTAATCAAGAATTGCTAACCTGGTGTGCCTCAAGTGTTGCTCCTCCAATAGACAATGGTTCTTCCTCCAGTGAGCACTCCAAGTAAACAGATCTGAACCTCCAATGGCACTACCAAGGTTCTTCAAACCAATCCTAGATGCTCTTGAATTCTTCAACACAGATCTGGGTTTCTAAAACCCTAACTCTCAAACACAGATGAGAGAAACTAGAAGAAGAAGAAGAGAGATCACAAGAGGGAGAGAGAGTGACCAAAATGCAGGAGAGGAGGCCAGGCTGAAAACGTAGACCAGTGCCCTTTTCTGTGTTTTTGGTCTCCTATAAATAGGCCTAGGGTTTTCTAAAAACCCTAGATGGATTAGAATTAATCCCAGTGAGAGTTTGTCTCTCTCTCTCTTTGCTTAGCAGTTCTGTTTAAACTCAAAGTACTTCTAAAAGGGGAAGAAGCAGAATCTAATAGGGAAAGTATTAATTAGTTATTTTATTTAATATTTATGGATAATTATAATTAGCACCATATCCATTAATTAAATAAATTAAAATAACAAATTCTAAATAACTCCCTATATGGTAACAAATTATCATATACAACCCCCCCCACTAATCAACACCATCATTATGGAATCTAGGGCATGTACACATATACTGCCAAACCCCATTCCATAGTACATGTCCATGTAAGAGCGTCTGTGCATCTGATCGGGTCCCCCAAAACTAGACAAAACACTTTGTTCAAATAATTATATATAATCTATCATTTTATGTAAAATAGATTTTTGCAAAACCATTTCCAAAATGACACTGGATCCAGATTCTGATCCGACATCACACAGACAGTCTCATTCTTAGTGTTCCCCAATCGGGCAGTGGTGACCATATTGGATAACTCCTTCACTCACAAAGTGTTCACGCATTCCCAGAACATCGACTTTGACTCGCTTGAGTCTCAGTCATTGATGAACCAAAGAATGCGATCACACTTTGCAGCAACAGGGTTCCCTCAGGCAAAGGGTGTCGGTGACACATGTCTATCCCTTCCTACATCTAGTTGTAATACATGAGCGAATCAATAAAGTAAATTCTTTATTTGAGCACACATCAAATATGTGAGCACACGCATTCGTACCTTGACATCACATGTCTAGGTATCCCAATGCGACGACCATATGATAAGGGTGCCCTGCCCAAACCCTAGTCGTGACTACCATTTTAAGTAAAACTTACGGACACATAATGCTTAAAAAGTTATATCGCATGTGATAATATCAAACTAAAATGTATAAATGTTCAATACAAAGGTGAACCGGGTTGAACCGGACCGAATCGGGTTTGATGGACACACACTTGTCCAACAATCTCCTACTTGTACATCAAAGCCAATTCCCCATACATTTTAAACCCATGACCTCCATGTGTTTCCCAAACACTCCTGGTGACAAACCCTTTGTCATGGCATCAAACACATTTTTAGTTGTGTCCACTTTAGAGATACTCACGCCGCCCTGCTGGATAATCTCTCTGATGAGGTGATACTTTCGCTGCACGTGCTTATTCCTCTGATGAGCCCTAGGCTCCTTAGCTTGTGCAATGGCCCCTCTGTTGTCACATAATAGGGGAATGGGGCCCTTGACAAGGTCTGGGACTACCTCCAAATCTGATACGAATTTCCTCAGCCAAACTCCTTCTTTTGCTGCATTGTAAGCTGTAAGGTATTCTGCTTCGGTAGTAGAATCGGCTGTAGACTTTTATTTCATACTCCGCCACACAATGGCACCTCCACCCATTAGATATACCATCCCAGGCATGGATTTTCTATCATCCTTTTCAGTTTGAAAATCCAAATCTGTGTATCCTAATACGGACAACTGATCAGATCCAAAAACCAAGAAATATTTCTAAGCCGATTGGATAACCACTGTTTTACTGATGAAAGAAAAACTACATCATTAGCAATTAGCAATATGTCATCTACGTATAAAACAAGAAAACATACTACCCTCCCACTGATCTTCTTGTAAACGCATAGTTCATCCATGTTTTGATCAAAATCAAATGATTTGATTGATTGATCAAACCTGATGTTCTAGCTCTTGGAAGCCTGCTTCAGCCCATAAATGGACCTCTACAATTTGTACACCTATCTTTCTTCCTTCAAGGAAGAGAACCCCTCTGGCTGTTCCATATAGATTTCCTCCTGAAGGAACCCATTTAGAAATGCAGTCTGCACATCCATCTGCCAGATCTCATAATCAAAGTGTGCAGCGATAGCCAATATAATCCTGATGGATTTCATCATCGCCACTGGTGAAAAGGTTTCCTCATAGTCTATACCCTCTTTTTGGGTATAGCCCTTTGCCACCAGTCTCGCCTTGAATCTTTTGACCTTTCCATTTTTGCCCTTCTTCCTCTTGAAGATTCATTTGCATCTCATTGGCTTAACGCCAAGTGGTGGATCGACTAGAGTCCAGACCTTGTTGGAATGCATCGAATGGATTTCAGAGCGCATTGCTTCCAACCACCTAGTGGCATCAACATTCTTTAGAGCCTCAGAGTATGTCATCGGATCATCATCCGATTCAACCGATGCCATGTGGAACTCTTCCACTGTTTCCTCTTTGAATAGAAGAGTAAGCCTGGTTGGTGGTCTAATAGTCCTCCCACTACGTCGAGGTTCTTCAGGTGTTGGTATTTCAGTGGGTATGTCAATTGGTCTCACTTCTGGAAGTGACGTTTCTGAGCTATCTGGTAGCTCTTTAATGACTATTGGTTTGGACCTCTGGGTCACCATTTCTTCCTCCAAAAATGTGACGTATTTACTTACAATGACCTTTTGGTCAACCGGGTCATAGAAATAATAGCCTATCGTGCCTTAGGGGTAGCCTAAGAAATAGCATATTGAAGTCCTGGATTCCAACTTGTCTGTTTGTTGCTTTTGCACATGTGCTATGCAAACCCATACCCTAAGGTGTTGAATATTGGGCTTGCGCCCTTTCCACAGCTTAAAGGGTGTATTGGCTACAGACTTGGATGGAACCCTATTCAAGATATAAATTACCGTCTCTAAAGTGTACCCCCAGAAAGAGAGAGGCAGCTCACTATAATTGAGCATTGTTCGGATGCACCATTTTGTTGTGGTGTGCCAGGATTTGTTAGTTGACTAACTATCCCATGTGATATGAGATATTCTTTAAATTCATCCAATAGATACTCCCCTTTATGATCTGATCGTAAGGACTTGACGCATTTATCAAGCTGTCTTTCGACCTCGACTTAAAATTCTTTGAATTAATCAAAGGCTTCCGATTTCCTACGCATCAAGTATATGTAACCATATCTAGAGTAATCATCGGTGAATGTGATAAAGTACTTATACCCATACCTTGCTTTTATGTTCATGGGTCCACACACGTCAGTGTGTATCAACTCCAACAGATCTATGACTCTAGCACCTTTATTGCTAAAGGGTTTCTTGGTCATTTTACCCTGAAGCCATGACTCACATGTGGGGAATGATTCCACCCTCAGACTCTCTAAGAGACCATCCCTAACCAATCTACTGATTCGGTCCAAATTAATGTGACCTAATCTTAGATGCCACAGGTATGTTGAGTTCATTGGAGTTGCTTTCCGTATCAAATCAACATTTGAAACAACATTTGTTCTAATAGGGCAATCTAGAAAGTACAAATCACTTTACATATATCCGTATGCCACAAAGGAATTATTAAAACGAATAATTAATTTAGAATTAAAGGAGAAACTACATCCATCCAAAACAAGTTTTGAAACTGAAATAATCTTCCTCTTAAAAGAGGGTACATAATAGCAATCCTTTAAAACTAAACTAATAGAATTAAAATTCAAAACAAAAGTTCCCATAGCCATCGCCATGGTTTCAGCTCCAGTGCCCATCTGAAGATGCACCTAATTTCTTTCCAGGTTCCTTGTCTCCTTGAACCCCTGCAAATCATTGCAAATGTGAACAGTGGAACCACTATCCACCAACCAAAAATTGGTCGGTTCAAAAGACAAATTAGACTCATAAAGAACGTAAAAATCACATGTACCTTCTTTAGTAGGCTCTATTTCATCCGGCTTCTTGTCTTTCAAAGTCGCCAGGTAAGCACGACAGTTCCTTTTCCATTGACCCTCCTTCTTGCAATAGAAGCACTTGTCTTTGCCTTTATTGCCAGACTTCCTACCCTTGGTTTTTCAGGGTCTTACCTTTACTTCCCTTTTTCTTCTTCTTCCCATTTGAAGAAGGCTTTGCCTCAGTTACATTGACCTCAGCCTTATCCTTTTTCAAGGACGCTTTTGCCTCTACCAATGCATAAAGATCACATCGGTCTTGTATCGCAGGCTGAAATCTGTCCCCATGGATTTCAGTTTTTCAAATAGATTGATCATTTTCATTACATGATCCATCACTGGAGTCCCCTGGGACATCTTGGTGTTGTGGATTTAACTCACCACATCAGAATGGGCATGTGTCAACTGCCTGTTGAACAATTTAGCATGCTTATCCATCTTACCCCCAGCAGTGCGTATATCCTTGACCGAGTCCAGAACTTACTTTTCCAATGATCCTAGGATATAAAGTAATGCCTTGAAATCCCTTAGGAGAAAATTCTACATCTCTTCATTTGTCTCAAATCATTTGGGTTGGGTTGAGGAGGAACTTGTTCATCTAGAACTATGTACAGTCCTTTAGCAGTCAGGACCAACTTAATACTCCGGTACCAATCAACATAGTTCGTACCATTAAGTTTGTATTCGCTAATGAGTGTTAACAGGTTGGAATTAATGGTAGGCATCGTTTAATAATCTACACATGTACAAGTAAAAATCACATGCTAATTAACAACCATTGAAAAAGAATTGAGCACACACACATCAATGGTCTTTCATGATTTGGGTTTCCCTCGTAACCCAAAAGATGAATTGGATACCTACAACCCTTGTATGCATAACTTACCCTGTCGGGAGTCATTATACACACCGTGGTAGTGTGGACTAAGCTGTCCGCCTCATGGGCTTCCAATATTTTCAACCACCTGGGTGTCATGTCCAGATCCTGTCGGCTGACATACACCCAAGTCATGTACTTGCCTATTGCATTAGTTAGAATCATGGAATCATAAAAGATGGCCCACTGTCGCAGTACCCTCTCACTATCCATACCCTAGTGTATCTTGATAGAGGTAAATATAGATAAATGTGTGACAGAGGTCCTGGCAATGTCCTGTCGGCTTATGCGGGGTCATGTCACATACTTTCTGTATTTATCTTCAATAGGAGGCCATGGACATGTCTACCGATTAAGACTAGTCCATATCATACATGTATTATGATTAAAGAGGGATTAATTAACTCTCACATATCATGGACAGATTTAAACAATCATAATTAATCAACATTAATTAAAAATGATGATGGGATGGCGGCATTTTTATCAGAAGCAATTAAAGAACCCTCCCAATAAAAATAAACTAATAACTTGAGTGCATCAACCATGCCATGGATGCCATGCCTCGATCATCTCCTCCTCCCGATCACATCTTCAAAGTAGGTGATTTGCATCTCTATAAGCTTTGAGCGCCACATGTGGATCACCATCAACATCCCCTGGGAGTCCTAGCTCCTCTAAAATTATAATGGAAACCTAGGAAAAATTCTATACACTTTCCTTTCCATAATAATAAAGAAACCCCGCATGGAGAAACCAACCCACCATTTGGGCTGCACATGGGGTGGAATACATTTGTTTATAAAAAAGATAGGGGAGAGAGAGAGAAAGAGAGACAAGAATCACATCCACCCATAACCCCATGTATCACATACATAAACAATCCATCCATTTTATTAGAATGTCATTCCCATAATCACATCATAATATAATTTCATGCATGGGCATTAAAACAAGTAACCAAAATTAACATGGATTTCTTCAATTATTAAACCACCACATCACATGTGATAACATGCATCCAAGCCCATAAAATTAAAATCACAATTTTAATTGCAAGTGGGTGGAGGAAAGGATCCCTTCACCCATCTTCTTCCCCCAAAAAACAAAACAAAATAAAAATTATGGTTTGAAAAATACCCCCTTTTTTTTTCCATCAAAACTGGAGGGGAATCAAGGAAGGGTGCATCATGCACCCATGCGCGCAACCTGCAGGCCACACACCCATGGGCAACAACCTAAAGCCACCACCCGCGGGCCTACAGCCCGCAGGCAGCACCCAGAGCACAGGCCGCATGCGTGTTGGCTGCTACCAGGGCTGCATATGGGCAGCGCACCAATGGGCAGGGAGAAAATAAACAAAAAGGGGGAGGGGGCGTGCGTAGAGGCTTGGCAGCGTGCGCTCCCCCCCCCCCCCCCTCACATACAACCATGATCAAAAATTTTAAATAAAAATTAATAATCACCCCCACTTGGATACATGTTTCAACAACTGGAATAATCAAATTAAGGGAAAATATCATCCCCCTCCCCTCTAAGTTTCCTTAATATCAACCCAGTACCCAAGTTTTGAAAAATGATAATTCCCTCCCCTACTTTATAAAGATTCTATCAATCGTACCCTAACTGTTAAAATACGCCATTAAGTGATGACGTGGCATGTACAAAATTTCTAAAACCCAAAAATACCCTTAATATAATTATATTCCAATTTTGCCCTCCCCTTCTTCTTCTTCTTCCGCCAGCACCACCATCATCACCACTTCTTCTTCCTAGCACTAGCAGCATCGCCACCACTCTTCCACGGCCAACACCACCGCCAGCACTGAAATCCCTCTGTGAAACCCCTCTGCAAAACCCCTCCAGCACCACCATCATCACCACTTCTTCCCAGCACCACCATCATTGCCACCACTCTTTCCCTGCCAGCACCGAAACCCCTCTGTGAAACCCCTCTGCGAAACCCCTCTTAGGAATCAGGTCTGCCCACCTCTTCTTAACTTCCCACCACTTCCCCACTTATAAATCTACCCTCTCCCACCCTCTCTCATCCTCTCATCTCTCTCTCACTCTCTCTCTCTCTCTCTCTCTCTCTCTCTCTCTCTCTCTCTCTCTCTCTCTCCCAAATCCACCCTGTCTCTTAGCCCCACCCGACCACCTCTGTCCTTTATCCCCAACCCAACCCGTACCCCATTACCTCCACTATAACAGTACTTCCCTTCCCTGCCGCTCTTGTGAGGAACCGCGACCCACAATATACCCAAACCCTCCTTCGCAATAGGCCTCTATTGGAGTATTTGGCACCAATAGTGGTTCCGGTGTCGGGGAGAGTCCACCCAACTTAGCCCCCTGGTTCTAAGTTCTTGAACAGCCGAGTCTACAGCTTTGTTGTACCTTCACAGCAAAACCACTTGGGAATATCTTTTCATTCTGATCATGAATGTTGTAAGGATCATTGATATAATGGGAGAAGCAGGTGTGGATGCCTAATTTGCAGGCGAGCTCCCAAATGCAGAGAGGGAAAGAAGCACTAAAATCCAGAAGTACAAAATAGAGCGAGGTCTAAATTAGAGGAGGACCAAAAAAAAAATAAAAAAAATTTGAACTTGGAAGGAGGGGTTGTCAAGAAGAAGGGAAGAGTACTAAATCCACAAACAAAAAACAAGAAGCAGAGAAATTAAGATGGGTTTAGGAACGAGGATTGATCACAAAGGATGGGCTAAGAAGAAAATGATGGAGATAAAAAGGTAGAAGATAATAAATAACAAACATACCAGGTCTCTGGTTCTCGGGAACTGATGAGCACATTTATGTGTGAAATCTTAGGGCCATAAAGCATGTATTTTTATACTTGGAACGGAACTACTCGAGGTTTTTGTTTGTGTTTTTCGGTTTTAGTTGAATTCTTGTAAAAATGGAGCAAATGATGCTAAGGATCCATTTTTAAGCTATTTAGTGGTGTTTGGCAGTAGCCGGAAGCACCCAGGAGTCGAGAAAATCAAGTTTGGATTGACCACTGAAAGAATCACACCAATCAGTCAAATTTGAATATAATTACAGTGGGACCCTTAGCATAATTTTGAGGTGTTAATAGTATGGATGCATAGTCCATCAAGTCAGCTTCGCAACGGTTCAAACGGCACTTGATTCCGAGTTAAAGCGAAGAAGTTACGGCCGTTTCCGTAACGACGAGCGAAATTGGTCTATAGGGGTTTGTTTATAATTATCGAAAATTGGCCGGGGACAAAGTAAAATGGAAGTTCGGATTTGAGGGGCTTTAGTGTAATTCATAAAAGTTATCTTTTCTGTTAGCCGAAAGATTTCATTTGGAAGGCTCTGGAGCAGTCCAACTTCAACTTGAGATATCTTAGGCTCCCGAAGTCCAAATGGGACGAAATTTGGGTCCATTTTGGATGATTTTTCATAAGAAATACAACAATGAGGCCTATATAAGCATCCCATGTTCTACATTTTTTGAAAGACAGATTTGACATTTCATTAATTGTGAGTGAAATTCTAGTCATCCTCATCACACTCTCTCCTCCAACTTTCCAAGGGCATTTTTAGAATTTTACTTTGGATAGATTTCTTTTGAAAAATATTCTCTCATCCATAGAAGGTTGAAAAGTCAAAGATGCCTTGATCTTATTGCTTGGAGAAGAAACCTACAAGGAAAAGGAAGCACAAGTTAGATTAGAAAGTTACTTTTTGATAAATAGAAGGTTTATGTAGCTAAGATTTTTATCTCTCTTTGTTTCTATTTTTTTTCTTTTTCTTAGGATTCAAGGCATTGTAAAGGAGGAAGGAGAAAAGAATATTCTCTTTTCTTAGGGAATATTTCTCCTACCACTTCCCTCTTCTCTCTTCTCCTCTCTTCCCCCTATAAATACCCCTACCCTCTCCTTTGTAATGTTGTTCAAATTATTAGTGAAATTTATTCTTTTCTTCTTCTAGTTTTTGGCTTTCTAAGTTATAGTTTGATTTCATGCTTTTAATTCCATGGTTGTAATGCTTTTGATTCATGCTTTAATTTTATGTCTTCAATATGGTTATAATAATTCTAGTTTAGTTTCAAGCTTTCTAGTCTAGGCTTCTAAATTCTAGTGAGAAGATTTAGAAGATTTGGAAGAGGAGGCCATGGTAGGATTATTCAAGTGTTCAAGCTTCTTCAACTACATTCATGCAAGGCCTAATTAGTTCATGCAATTCAACTTTGGTAGAAGGGAGTATCAATTTTTTATTTTTATTTTTCGTGTTCTTCTTCTTCTTAACCTCTTAATTCTTCTAGTTCTAATTTTTACTTCTTATTCTCTACCTCTTTCTTCTTCTATTAGTTTTATTTTATTAGTGTTATCATCTCCATTAATCCTTCCATTCTATTAGGAATTTTTGTTCTCCATTATTTTTATTTTTATTCTTATTCTTATTCTCTATCTCTCTAATTCAATCATGTTTTTAGGACTTTTATTTTTTATTCACTATTATTATCATGCATTGTGGTAAGATTTTAATTTAATTACTTTTATTTTGTTTTTTTTAGATTTGGTAGCGTCATTTCAAGTGTGAGATCAACTTCAATCCGGTTCAAGCTTCAATTAGTTAGTTCTATTTCTTTGATTTTTAGTTTTTGATTGTGTGGTTGTGGTAATTTAATTCCTCCAATTTCGTCAATCCGTGTTAGCTGCATAATAGGTTAGATGGATGTGTGTTAGGACGTAGATGCTTGTGAGTTAGGATCCGTTAGTTTAATTGCCGTTAGTTTAATTCAACAATTTAATTAATTTGATTTACTTTGCATTGCTTTAAAGTGAGTAAAATAAGGTGGCGTATATCTCCTTGAGTTTGACTCGTAGCTACGATTGATCCGTACGCTTGCGGTTATTATTTTGTGCAAACAATTACAATGGAGATAAAGGTCATGAGGCCGATGCGGTCGAAGAACTTAGCTACAAAGACGGTAGCGTGACCCTGGGCCTTAGGGCTCTCAATCCACTGTAGACAGGGACGGAGAATGCAAGACTCACTGCATCCTTTTCGAAGGACGTGGCAGCCATTGCAACTCATCTTCTACTTTCTCCCTTTCTCTTTATGGTTAATGTTTAGGTGGCACTGGTATTAGCTCGAATGATCGATCCTTCACTCTTTATACCTTGTACAAGAAGGTTGGTAGGGGTTGCAGAATGATTGCTTGCTTCTCTGCTTCTATACAAAATTTATTTTCCTTTAGAGAGAGAGAGAGAGAGAGAGAGAGGATGAAAGAGCGTGGGATTGGGTAGATTTATAAGTGGGGAAGTGGTGGGCAGACCTGATTCCCAAGAGGGGTTTCACAGAGGGGTTTTGGTGCTGGAGGTGGAAGAGTGGTGGCGATGATGGTGGAGCTGGCAGAAGAAGAAGTGGTGATGATGGTGGTGCTGGAGGAAGAAGAAGAAGGAGTGGGGGAGGGCAAAATTGGAATATAATTATATTAAGGGTATTTTAGGGTTTTAGCAATTTTGTACATGCCACATCATCACTTAGTGGTGTTTTTTAACGGTTAGGATACGGTTGATAGAATCTTTACAAAGTAGGGGAGGGAATTGTCATTTTTCAAAACTTGGGTACTGAGTTGATATTAAGGAAACTTAGAGGGGAGGGAGATGATATTTTCCCTCAAATTAATTACCAAATCCATCATCACATAGGTAACTTGTTACTCTAACAACCTTGTAACTACCCATGTTCACATGTGAAGGTTGTTACAACAATCATAATATAACCACCCATGTGCCAACTTGCATCCCACTCATGATAATCATATTAACCATTAATTATTCAATATTCATGGGTGGAAAAGGTGGCTCTGATACCACAGTATTGTAGGTCAAACTACGGTCCATGGGATCATTATGGTTCACCATGGCAAACCAATAAACTGAAAAATTAGGGTTTTGCACGCCCTGGGTTATCCCATGGTGTCCCATGGGTGCCCCATTTTAATTTTAGGGTTTCCCATGGTTGCCCATGGGAACCCTGGTGCATCCCTGTTAGGGTTTCTCCTTCCCTGTTGTGTCCCATGCAATTATAGAACACAATAGGGACGGAGAAAAAGATCTCTAATCCATCACATGGCAAGAGTGATCCATCCCATACTCGAATGCACAGCAGAAATAAATCGCTTCGAGTTTCTTTCGCAGCCCATAAATATTAATAATTAATAACTGAAGGAATTAATCAAGAATTGCTAACCTGGTGATCCTCAAGTGTTGCTCTTCCAATAGACAATGGTTCTTCCTCTAGTGAGCACTCCAAGTAAATAGATCTGAACCTCCAATGGTGCTACCAAGGTTCTTCAAGCCAATCCCAGATGCTCTTGAATTCTTCAGCACAGATCTGGGTTTCAATAACCCTGCTTTCAAACATAGATGAGAGAAACTAGAAGAAGAAGAAGAGAGATCACAAGAGGGAGAGAGAGTGACCAAAACGCAGGAGAAGAGACCAGGCTGAAAACGCAGACCAGTGCCCCTCTCTACGTTTTTGGTCCCCTATAAATAAGACTAAGGTTTTCTAAAAACCCTGGATGGATTAGAATTAATCCCAGTGAGAGTCTGTCTCTCTCTCTCTTTGCTTGGCAGTTCTGTTTAAACTCAAAGTGCTTCTAAAAGGGGAAGAAGCAAAATCTAATAGGGAAAGTATTAATTAATTACTTTATTTAATATTTATGGATGATTACAATTAGCACCATATCCATTAATTAAATAAATTAAAATAGCAAATTCCAAATAACTCCCTATATGATAACAAATTATCATATACAACCCCCCCACTAATCAACACCATCATGATGGAATCTAGGGCATGTGCACATGTACTGCCAAACTCCATTCCATAGTACATGTCCATGTAAGAGCGTCTGTGCATCTGATCGGGTCCCGCAAAACTCGACAAAACACTTTGTTCAAATAATTATATATAATCTATCATTTTATGTAAAATAGATTTTTGTAAAACCATTTCCAAAACGATATTGGATCTAGATTCTGATCCAACCATACACAGACAATCTCAATTTGGTGTTCCCTAATCGGACAGTGGTGACCATATTGGATAACTCCTTCACTCACAAAGTGTTCACGCATTCCTAGAACATCAGCTTTGACTCACTTGAGTCTCAGTCATTGATGAACCAAAGAATGCGATCACACTTTGCAGTGACAGGGTTCCCTCAGGCAAAGGGTGTCGGTGACACATGTCTATCCCTTCCTACATCTGGCAATAGTACATGAGGGAATCAACAAAGTAGATTCTTCGCCAATACACACATCAAACATGTGGGCACTCGCATTCGTACCCTGACATCACATGTCTAGGCATACCCAATGCGACGACCATATGATAAGGGTGCCCAGCCCAAACCCTAGTCGCGACTACCATTTTAAGTAAAACTTACGGACACATAATGCTCAAAAAGTTTATATCGCATGTGATAATATCAAACTAAAATGTATAAATGTTCAATACAAAAGTGAACCAGATTGAACCGGACCGAACCGGGTTTGATGGACACACACTTGTCCAACAGATTGGGCAGGTGAGAACCTTGACCGAAAATCTACAAGTGGTTGGCCCTAATCTTATATCCGGGACATCTCATAAGCAAAAAATGGTGGCATGCTCTTCAACAGAGGTTGAATACAAGGCCTTGGCTGATGCCTCGGCTGAATTAATCTGGCTTGAGTCCTTGTTGAACTTGGCTATCCTCTTTCTAGTGCACCAATTCTTTGTTGTGATAACATTGGGGTGACTTACTTATCCGCCAATCTAGTTTTTCACGTCAGCACAAAACACATCAAAATAGATTTTCACTTTGTTCGAGATCGTGTGACCAAGAACCAACTTCAAGTCTAGCTTATTTCAACTCAAGACCAACTTGCAGATACCCTTACAAAAGCACTTGGCACAACCCATTTTCAATTTCTCAGGGACAAGCTGAAGATTCGGGTTCCCGAATCCCCACCTTGAGGGGGTGTATTGAACGATACACACTCTCTCTCATATTCCCCATTTTTTGTAAGTCATTTTGTTTTATCATCACATGTGAATTCATTCCTTGGATTGCAAGTTGTGAATCTTTGAATTTTTAAAAATCCAATATTGCACCAATATTGCATGTAAGCTTACCTTGTATAAGTCCAGTGAGCTGGTCTCCTCATGTAAACTTTATATATTCTCCAATTTGGAGAATCCATTTTAGTGTGAAATAATATAAAATCTTTCAAACTTATTAGAGTCAGACACACCAAAAAGGGAGCTCAATTAGGACATGTCCCAACGAAAAAAATTGTCGATATGACCTACAAGTTACAATGCCAAAAGTCAAGGAGCCCCAAAACCTAACATGCTAGAAAACAAGTAAAAGATCAAGAGTAAACTAAGGAAAGGAAAGCACGATCATCCACCATAGACGAAGAGAAAGGGCTTGGGACTGGAGGAATGACAAAACAAAAGAAAAGGAAAGGTGGTTTTAGAAAACCAAAGAAAGACGTAACTAAGGCACTCTCTGGTTGGATGTTGTTGTGTTGAACAATTATGTACACCCAAGAAGCTAGTTTTCCTTCTTTAAACTATGGACAATGTCTAAGTAGATTGGGCCGAATCCTTTCTAAGCGGGATCCTTATCGCCCCCAGTACTGCCGGGGGGGTGCTGTGCGCATTGTGTGGCGCAGCACCATCCATGTGTGCATGGTGGGGCCCACTGTGCCCACTGTGCACACAAGGGCGGTGCTGCACCGCACGATGCACACAACACCGCCTCCAATACTGGGGGCGATAATTTTCCTTCTAAGCGTTGTTAGATTGGAAGTTTTATCCATTATTATCTTAGCAAATCTCTTTTCTACGAAAGATAAACCCCGTTATTGGCATGCTAAAAATTCCTTTCCTTGGCTTAATGAGTTATATGCGTAAATGAAGTCTTGGCTCCTTCATGCCCCTCTTCTGAATAAAGTTCCCTTTTACTAAAAAGCAAATAAAAAATAGCCCAAGACTAGACTTTGGACTTTCAAAAAGGGGTATTTAGCCTTGTCCACTTCTTATTAAACACGTGTAGGATGCTTGAATCCTTTATTTTCTTGTTAGGAGTGCTACCAACTTTGTGGTTTTTTTTTTGGTTGAAACTACCAACTTTATGGTTAATTACAATGAAATTCAGGTTTAAGAATGGTACTCATCGATTTCGTTTCAACTAGTGTCAGAACCGGCCTAATAAATTGGCCAAATTTGTCATCACTCGGCCTAATTCTGGGTTGAATTGACCATATTAACCGATTCGGATAAAGTCTAGAACCCTTGAGGAAAATCCCTCACCAGTCATCCCTTAACCCAAGAACCCTACCCAACCCAACCCCTCTATATTTTAAAGTGCCATTTGATCTGTGGGCATGATGCACAACAAACCATTACCATTACCGAGGCTTGGGCCTTCAGTAAGGTCCTTCAAACTTATTGCTCATTCTCAAGTCAAGCAATCAACATCAACAAGTTTAGAGCTCAATTCAACCCAAATGTTCCATCTACAATCAAAAGGCATTTTAAGAGACCACTTTCAAATCACTCCAACTTTAGCACTAGACACTTACCTTGGCATCCCTTTTATCAGTGGGAAGATCTCCAAGCAACACTGTACAAGCTTGATCGTTAGAGTCTCCAGTAAACTCCAACACTGGAAATCCCAATTTCTTAGTTCTGCGGGCAAACTGGTACTTACTCAATCAACTCTTTCTGCAATGCCTCTATATACCATGTCCTGGTTCAAGGTTCCTTCTTGAGTCCATAAGTCTCTTGACTCCATTAGCAGGGATTTCTATTGGTCTAAGGGAAATAGTAAATTGATGCCAACGGTTTTGTGGAACTCCATATGCCTTCCTAAAAGATTTGGGGTCTTAATGTTAAGCACTTGTCATATATGAACCAAGTCCTCCTTGCTAAGAAAGGTTGGGAGCTCATCAATCCATCTTCTTCTCTTTGGGGCCGCATGATGAAAGCTAGATATTTTCCTAATTCTTCATTTCTCAATGCCAAATGGCCCCAGCTCAGCCTCTTGGGGATGAAAATTGGTCTATTCATCTCGTGATCTCCTCAGAAAAGGTCTCTTCCACAGACACACAGTTAGTCAAATACCAATCCATGGGATCGTTGTACTCATGTATCAAGTTGGGTTCATAAATATTGGAAAGTTTGGGTTGCCCTATGGCGCCCTACATAAATTTTAGGGTTGCCCATGGTCGCCCATGGGTGCCCTAAATAAATTTTAGGATTGGCCATGGTCGCCAATGGGCGCCCTAAATAAATTTTAGGGATGCCCATGGGTGCCCTACCGTGACCCAATTAGGATATGCTATGATAAACCATTACCCAATCCATCTCTTACATGTCCCATAAAATTATGGGATCCCCAAGAGAGAGAATTTTCATCTCTTGTCCATCCCATGGAAAGAGGGATCCATCCCATACCCAAATGCGCAACAGAAAGAGATCAATTTGGGTTTCTTTCACATCCCATGAATAATCATATAATTAAAACAAGAAGAATTAACAAAAAATTGCCAACCTGATGAGCCTCAAGTGTTGCTCCTCCAATAGACAGTGGTTCTTCCTCCAACGAGTACACCAGGTAAACAGATCTAAACCTCCAATGGAGATAAGAAGGTTCTCCAAGTCAAAACCAGATCTTCTTCTTCAAATCTTCAAGCACACATCTGGGTTTCCAAAACCCTAACTCTCAAAAGCTAGAGAGAGCAAGAAGGAGAGAGAAGAGATCAAGAGAGAGAGAGGGAGCCAAAAACGTGGGAGAGAGGGGAGCACCAAAAATTCACCCATGGCTGAAAAAATTAAACTCCCCCTCCACGTTTTAAGTGTTTAAAAATAGATAGGGCTTATAAAGCCCTGTTTGGATAAATCCCAGTGAGAGTTTGTTTCTCTCTCTCCTCTTAGACTTGAACCTATTTAAACCTAATGGGCTTCAAATTGGTGTAGAAACAAAATCTAATAGGGAATAGTTTAATTATTTATTTATTTTATATTTAATGGATAAATAATAAATTGCATCATATCCAATAAATTAAATAAATAATTAATTAATTAGTAAATTCTAATTATACCCTCACATGATAATTAGTTATTGTGTACCAATCCACCACTAATCAATATCACTATTATGGAATCTAGTGTCACACCCCAAACCACCCCCTAGGAGGATTAGGTAGGTGACCCAAATTGCATGACAGCAATCCGCCAAATCTCATGGATCTAGAAGCAGTTAGTCCATTCACAGACACATCCATCGTAATACAACATGTAAAACTCAGAGTGCTATAGAAAACTACATTTACATTGAAATATAAAAGAAGCGTAGCAGTACAGGAAATGATGTTATATACATTAATAAGTCTGATCATTCCCTCGCTCACTCCCACAGATAGAACTGAAGAAACTACCATTTACAACTTCTAAAATAAAAGAAAATATATATATATACAGGGCGACATAACTCAAACCCCAAAAATAAAAAGAAAGAAAACTAAAAATAGAAACGGGAATAAACTCCTGTCAAAAACAAAAAGGAGTCCCCAAAACAAAAAGCTTCATCTGTAACACCCTTCGCGGGTCATCATCAGTACTCATCAAGAACACTCATATCATCGGTACGACCTCCGTCGGGGTCCACACTAATATGGTTATAACCACCATGGCTGTCCTCCGCATAATAAGCCTCCCTGCCACAGTGACATTTACTTGCAGAATCATCTAACAGAAAACATGTATAACACAGGGTGAGCTCCATCGAGCCCGTGAATGAAACATATCATCATGCATGCATATGCAATCACAATCGTATGGATCCTACATGAAGTGCAGTCCAGTTATTTATTAGCCACCTAACATCACAACTAAGCATGTTAGTGCTACTACAATCCCCAATACATGTATCCCTGGTGCGGGCTTTTAACCCCTTCCCGTGATACACCCATTGAGTTGTCAGAGAGGACCAGTCAGCTGCCGCATTCGGTCACCATGGTCAGCCCGACCAACCCTCTGTGATTAACCTGTGAGGCATCCATCCCTTTATCTCATTTCTTGTCTTTTCTGGCTTATAGCCTGGCATATAGCCCATGTTCACCTTTCCGGTGCAATCGTATTTCTTTTCTTTTCTCATATATATATGGTCACTCCCACAGGCATCTAACACCTTAACCCCTGTTGGCAAGGGTACGTAGCACGGGTGATGAAACTCTAACCCCATGTCTATATGGCATCATACGAGTCAGGTGGTGTCAGTCGTATCCCATTCTATGGGCTACCACATGCCTCATTTCTAAGCCGGCTACGACATCTAATCTAGTATACACATTTAGCATACAGTGTTCAACCATAATTTCCAGCTATCAACACAATGTTGTTTTGAGTTTTCAAGATTCAAGAACTAAATATGTAGCACAACATTATTAAAGTAATTATTCAATTCAGCATATTAATTATGTTACATCTACACACACGATGACATTCCACTCACCTTGGTCTGGTCCTACAGGCTTTATTGCTGGTTCAGTTCCGGCCAGAGTCTGGCAATGTACCTCGAGCACAGGATCAAACCCTAAAGTGATAAATTAGAAATGTATTATTTAATTAATCAACTATTTTGGAGGTCCTAGTACTGATCTAGGCTCACTAGTCGTACTCGGTGCTTAGTCTGGCATCACTTAGAATTCTCTGGGTCTTGCACTGGGCCTTTGGGTCCTTGTCCCGGTGCATCATCCAGAGATGTGGATCAGGGTCAAGTCTGGTATTTTACCAGTGTAACAAGTTGTACATGGTCCCGACAGTCTCACAATTCAGTCCTCAGGTCAGCAATGTAGCTGGACCATCACTGGCAGGGTTACCAGGCCCTGTGGGGCCCACTTGGGTACCCAAGGAGTAATTATTAGTGGACAAATGTGAGGAGGGGTATTTTGGACATTTACCACCTCCTTACATTGTACATGCCCATTGGTGAAGGCCCATAGAGTCAGGTCAGCATTACAGCCCATTTCCATTCTCTGGGCGATAGGGCAATCGCCCAGTGCATCGCCCGGAGCCTGTTAGAAGCGTGAATAGGCTCCAAAACTGAGATTTTTCATCATGGGCAGTGCCTAGGTTGACCTACCATGCATGTAGGGTTGTTGTGGACCCCATTAGGAGTGGTTTTTAGTGGTCCACATGGATCATGGCCTAGGCCCACCATTTGGCAGCCAGGATGTCAAACCTTGCTCCTGACTGGCTGGAATTATGGTTGAAGGACAGGAACCCCTGATCAGGCAACCAAGAACACTATGGAGTATCACTCCAGTGATTTGGATTGATGAAGAAACCCTATGTGGATCATCCTACATGCCTGTCAGTAGGTGGATTACAGACCCCTACAAATGTACAGCTCATAGCATGATGTATGGCCTGAACACCAAGTAATCTCTCTCCTCTCAATAAGTGTGGGACCCACAATTGGAAAAGTGTGTAAAAACCTCTATTTGGCATGTGGGGACAATGCCCTGACCAAGGGTCAAACCCCTGTGCAAGCCCCACTGAGATTCAGCTTTGCTGCAATCTCTGGGCGATGGCATTGGGCGATGCAGACAAGGCCCAGAGACATCGCCCAGTGAGCGAAATAGCATATTTTAAAGGATTTTAATTGTGGGGACCACCCAACATGGACATGGGCACCCTCCATAGATAGAGGGGAGTCTGAGGGACCACCTCATACCCCTAGTTCACTGTGGACACCACCAGTGTGCCCAGAATCACTTAGGATCAGTTTAAAAACTCCTTTTCAAAATAGGCCTTAATAGCCAAACAAGCCTCAGTGAGGGTTGGGCCTATAAATAGGAATGCCTTGGGCTCATTTAGAGCCCTTAGCACTATTCAATTCATGGGAGAGAATAGAGGAAAGAAAGGAGAGAAAGAAGAGAGGAAGAGGAAGGAAGGAAGGAAGAAGGAAGGAGGAGAGTTGCTTCCAGCACCTAGGCTTGATTTTTGTGGCATCCAAGCACATCTCAGGTATACACATATATACATATACCTACTGCCTCCATCATGCCTCTGTGTTTTACTTGGTTTCAACTCTCTGACAGCCCAGAATAGCTGGGAAGTGCTAGGAATGGCTCTAGATCTGCCATGCAAGCATAGAGCATGGGAGATCAATGATTTTTATTAAATTTTATAAATCTGGTTTGCTGTTTATGAGAGCCAAATCTAGCTGTGCACAGCTGTACTGCCCATATTCACTTCTGGCTGACTATTTAGAACCCTAGATGCAAACCCTGGCTGCATGGGACCAAACCCTAAGTGGTTGCAGCCTTGAATCACTAAATTACATCTGATTCCAGCCCTAAATGTGGCTGAAACTGAGATCCATGCTTGAAGAAAATCATGTGATACTATTCACTGGGTTGTCTGGGCAACCTCTGGCAGCCAAATGGTGGACCCAATGGAGAATCCACTTGGACCAAAAAGTAGGTCACCCCTAGGGTTACATAACACCCTAACATGCAGGGGGATCAAATCTGACCACTGCCTAAGAAGGCCAACCTTGGAATCTCAGCCCTTATCGATTTGCAGACTCTGGGCGATGCACCCAATGCCCAGAGCCATCGCCCAGTGAAGGGAAATGGGCAAAAATGCTGATTTGGCTTTGGGAACCTCACCCATTGGCCATGTGACACTGTGGGAAGATGGGAAATGACCTAAATGGCCTTTCCACATCTACCTTTATAAAGAAAATGCTTTGGAACCCAAGTGGGCCCCACAAGTGAAGGAAACCCTGCTGTGCTTGGTCCTACAGCACAGACAAGCTGTGGACAGCACTGTGGACCTAATCTAACCTAGGATCAGGTACAATTACTGAGAATGACCATTGTACCCCTAGACCACCATCTCAGATGATGCATCAGGGCATAGACCTAAGGCCCAGTGCAAGTCCTAGAGGATTCCAGGTGAGAACCAACTGAACACCGGGTCAACCCAGTAAGCTTAGGGTAACCCTAGGACTGCCAGAGATAGATTGGAAACTTAATATATAGATTGGAAACTTAAGATGACAATTTCTGATTTACATTTAAAATTTGATCCTATG